>NW_026138341.1:0-89605 GCF_025592945.1 Manacus candei
GCGATGGTGCCCGAAGAGGCGCGGCCGCTCCCGCCTCAGGCATCGCCTGGGGCAGCCCTGCAGCCCCGGCGGGGAAGGGGGGGGGGCAAAGGGGTCCTTCCTCGGCCGTGTCGCGCAGCGATGGCGGCGCCCGGGCCGGGGCCGGGGGGGCGGACCCGAACTGTCCCCAATTGTCCCCAATTGTCCCCAGTTCCCCCCGTTCCCGGGTTGCTGCGGCTCCCGGGGCCGAGGGGGGACACGCGGACAAAGCCCCCCCCCCGAATTCGTGTCCTGGCACCGCGGGGGGGGGGGGAGGTTTGGGGGGGAAACCCCTCACTGAGATTGGGGTAAAACCCCCCGGAATTGGGGTAAAACCCCCCAGGTTTGGGGTAAAACCCCCCAAGATTTGGGGTGAAACTCCCCTGGAATTGGGGTAAAACCCCCCTGGAATTGGGGTAAAAACCCCCAGGTTTGGGGTAAAACCCCCCGGAATTGCGGTAAAACCCCCCAGGTTTGGGGTGAAACCCCCAAGATTTGGGGTGAAACCCCCCCGAGATTGAGGTAACACCCACCCCCCCCCCCGAATTAGGATGAAACCCCCCGGAATTGGGGTAAAACCCCCAAGATTTGGAGTGAAACTCCCCCGGAATTGGGGTAACCCCCCCCCGGAATTGGGATGAAACCCCCCGGAACTGGGGTAAACCCCCCCCCCGAATTGGGATGAAACCCCCCGGATTTGGGGTGAAACCCCCCGGGGTTGGATTAAACCCCCCCAGAATCGCGGTAAACCCCCCAAAATTGGGGTCAACCCCCCAGAATCGAGTTCAAACCCCCCAAATCGAGGGTCAACCCCCCCGCCCCCCCCCCAAATCCCACTCATTTCCCCTCCAAACCCCCAAATTTGATTTATTTTTTTTTTTAATCCCTTTATTTTGATTTTTTTTTTGACCTTTTTTTTTTGTTTTTTTTTTAGTTCATTAATGGGGGTGCGGAGCGGAGGCACTTGGGGGGGGGGGGGCGGTGCCGGGACCCCCCGGGAAGGGGGGGAGGGGTTGGGGGGGGAGGTCAGAGCGGCCCCTCCCCCGCCCCCCAAACCGCCCCCCCGCCCCCCGGCTCGTTAATGGATTAATTGGCCCCCCCCGAGCCGGGGGGTCGTTAAGGCACCGGGGCCCGGCCGGGGCGGGGAAAATCCACATTATTTATTGCTGGGCCGGGGCGGGGCTTTTTTTGCCTTTTTTTGCCTTTTTTTTTTTTTGCCTTTTTTTGCCTTTTTTTTTTTGCCTTTTTTTGCCTTTTTTTTTTTTTTTTTTTTTTCTCCCGGTTTTTTGTCCTTTTTTTTTTTCTTTTTTTTTTTTATACAATTCATACAAGTCTGTAAAAATTATTTACAACCTCGGCGCGGGTGGGAGGGGAGGGGAGGAGGAAAAGGAGGGGGAAAAGGGGAGAGATGCTGCCAGAGCAAAGCCCCCCCCCCCTGGCTCCGGGAATCCCCCCCCCTCTCCCCCCTCGGGATAACGGAGATTCCTCCCCCCCCACCTCCCCCCTCCTCCTCTTCCTCGGGGTTATTCCAGGGGAGGAAATTCCTGAGGCTCACCCAGGAATTGGGTTTGTTTTTTTAGTGAATCCCTCTCGGAATTCCAGTTTTTCCCCCCCCCCCCCCCCTTTTTTTCCCCCCCCTTTTCCCCCTCCCCCGACTAAAAATTTTCCTCCAAAACTCTAAAAAAACCTGAGGGGGGGGGGGAGGGAAAGGGCGGGGCTGGGGGAGAACCCCCCAAATCCCGCCGGTTTTTAGGGAATATATTAATACAAAAATTCTGGGAAGGAGGAGGAGGAGGAGGAGGAGGAGGAGGAAAAGGAGGGAAGAAGGCAAGAGGGGCGGGAATGGGACCATCCGCCCCTCGCCCCCCACCCTGGGGCCATCCCGGCATTCCCGGGGCAGGAACGCCGGGAATTCTGACAAAGTGCAATATCCCCACCCCCCCCACACACCACCACCCCCCCCCGCCCCCTTCCAAACCCAAAAATCCGGGATGGGGAGGGGGCTCCGACCACCCCCCGTATCCCGGAGCGCTCCAGAGCCCCGGGACACTCCGGGAGCAGCTGCTGGGACCAGCCCTGGAGCTGCCGGGACCGGGATCGGGATCGGGATCGGGATCGGGATCGGGACCGGGACCGGGATCGGGATCGGGACCGGGATGGGGCCGGGGCTGGGGCCGAGCTGGGTCAGGGGGGGTCAGGGGGGTCGGGGGGTTTGTCCCCTGTGCCCCAGAGCTCAGAGGGGGATTGGGGGGTCAGTGGGTTTGTCCCCTGTGCCCCCAGCCCAGAGGGGGGTCGGGGGGTTTGTCCCCTGTGCCCCCAGCCCTGGGGGGGTCAGTGGGGTTGTCCCCTGTGCCCCCCAGTTCAGACAGGGGGTCAGTGGGTTTGTCCCCTGTGCCCCCAGCCCAGAAGGGGGTCAGTGGGTTGTCCCCTGTGCCCCCAGCCCTGGGGGGGTCAGTGGGGTTGTCCCCTGTGCCCCCAGCCCAGAGGGGGTCGGGGGGTTTGTCCCCTGTGCCCCCAGCCCAGAAGGGGGTCAGTGGGTTTGTCCCCTGTGCCCCCAGCCCAGAAGGGGGTCAGTGGGTTGTCCCCTGTGCCCCCAGCCCAGAGGGGGATTGGGGGGTTTGTCCCCTGTGCCCCCAGCCCCGAGGGGGGGTCGGGGGGTTCTCCCCTGTGCCCCCAGCCCAGAGGGGGGGATTGGGGGGTTTGTCCCCTGTGCCCCCAGCCCAGAGGGGGATTGGGGGGTTTGTCCCCTGTGCCCCCAGCCCAGAGGGGGGGTTGGGGGGTTCTCCCCTGTGCCCCCAGCCCAGAGGGGGGGTTCAGCTCCCGCGGCTCCGGAGCCCCCAGCGCCGGGGGGGGTTAATCCAGCAGGGAGGGCTCGGCCGGGCGGATGATGGTGGGGCGGTTCGGGGCCGCAGGGGGTCTCCTGGGGGGATGGAGGGGGGGGCTGAGAGCTCCTGGGACCCCAGATCATCCCAGTGGGACCCCAGATCATCCCATGGGACCCCAGATCATCCCAGGGACCCCCCAGGTAATTCCATGGGACCCCAGATCATCCCATGAGATCCCAGGCAAGCCCAGGGACCCCAGATCATCCCACAGGACCCCAGATCATCCCAGTGGGACCCCAGATCATCCCAGGGACCCCCCAGGTAATCCCATGGGACACCAGATCATCCGGGGGGGGGGGACCTCAGATCATCCCATGAGATCCCAGGCGATCCCAGGGACCCCAGTTCATCCCATGGGACCCCAGATCATCCCACAGGATCTCAGATCATCATCCCAGGGACCCCCCAGGTAATCCCATGGGACCCCAGATCATCCCAGGGGGACCCCATCCCATCCCAGGGACCCCAGATCATCCCAGTGGGACCCTGGATGATCCTAGGGGTCCCCAGTCAATCCTACAGGACCCCAGATGATCCCAATGGGACTCTGGCCCATCCCAGCAAGACCCCAGCCCATCCCAATGTGACCCCAGCCCATCCCAAAGGGACCCCAGCCCATCCCAGCGGGATCCCGGCCCCTCCCAAAGGGACCCCAGCCCATCCCAAAGGGACCCCATCCCATCCCAATGCGACCCCATCCCATCCCAATGCGACCCCAGCCCATCCCAATGCGACCCCAGCCCCTCCCAGCTCACCGACCCCCCCCATCCAGCCCCGCCCACCCCACGGGGGGGTCCTGGGGGGCGGCTCAGCCCCCCTCAGTGCCCCCCCCGGTCTCACCTGGGCACTCCGGGCGGGATCCCGGGCGGGATGCGGGCGGGGCGGGCGGGGATCTGGGGGGGTGCTGAGAAGGGGTCTGCGGCGAAGACGCTCTGGGGGCCGAGGCGGGAGGGGATGGGGGGGGCGGCGAAGGGGGGCGGGGGGCCCCCCCCCGGGCAGGGGCAGCAGCGGGGGCGGCCCCGGGGTCGGGCCCCGCACCGAGGGCGGGCGGCCGGGGGGGCCCAGGGCAGAGGGGGGGCGGCGCTGGGGGGGGGGGCTGTGGAGAGAGAGAGAGAGGGGGGAGAGGGGGGGTCAGGGAGTGGGGAGGGGGCAGCTCCGGCACCTGGGAGTGCCCCAGTCCCCCTGGGAGTGCTCCAATCCCCCTGGGAGTGCCCCAGTCCCCCTGGGAATGCCCCAATCCCCCTGGGGACACCCCGAACTCCTGGGAATGCCCCAATCCCCCTGGGAATGCCCCAGTCCCCCTGGGAATGCCCCAGTCCCCCTGGGGACATCCCGAACTCCTGGGAATGCCCCAATCCCCCTGGGAATGCCCCAATCCCCCTGGGGACATCCCAAACTCCTGGGAATGCCCCAATCCCCCTGGGAACATCCCAAACTCCTGGGAATGCCCCAATCCCCCTGGGAATGCCCCACTGTTGTTCCCACTGTCATTCCCGCTGTTCCCAGCATTCCCACTGTTGTTCCCACTGTTGTCTCCACTATTCCCACTGTTGTCCCCACTGTTCCCACTGTCATTCCCAGTGTTGTCCCCACTGTCATTCCCACTGTCATTCCCACTGTTGTCCCCACTGTTCCCACTGTCATTCCCACTGTTGTCCCCACTATTCCCACTGTCATTCCCACTGTCATTCCCGCTGTCATTCCCGCTGTCATTCCCTCATTCCCGCCGTCATTCCCGCCATCATTCCCGCTGTCACTCCCGCTCTCATTCCCTCATTCCCGCCGTCATTCCCGCTGTCCCCAGCGTTCCCACTGTCGTTCCCACTGTCCCCACTGTCATTCCCACTGTCATTCCCGCCGTCACTCCCGCTCTCATTCCCTCATTCCCGCCGTCATTCCCGCCGTCATTCCCGCCGTCACTCCCGCTCTCATTCCCTCATTCCCGCCGTCATTCCCTCTGCTCCCAGCGTTCCCACCTGTGGCCGGGCCCGGGCTGGAGCCAGGTGTCGTCCACGGGGGGTGGCACGGGCGTGGACACGGTGCTGGTGCTGATGTCCCCGATGATGCCCAGGGCCTCCTTGAGCGCGTGGTACATGCGCAGCATCTCGTCCCGGCGCTGCGCCTGCTCCGCCGACTCCTCCATCAGGCTGCCCTGGTCGGCCGACGAGTACAGGTAGGCCAGCAGCTCCGAGTGGATGAAATCCTTGGTCTGGGGGGAGACAGGGAGGAGAGGGGGTCGGGGGTGAAATCCTTGGGGTGGGAGGGGAAAGGGAGATAAGGGGGTTCGGGGTGAAATCCAGGGGGTGGGAGGAGAGAGGGAGGCAAAGGGTTGGGGGTGAAATACTTGGTATGGGAACAGCATAAGAGATAAGGGGGTTGGGAGTGAAATCCTTGGGGTGGGAGGAGAGAGGGAGTTGGGGGTGAAATCCTTGGTCTGGGAGGAGAGAGGGAGGCAAAGGGTTGGGGGTGAAATCCTTGGTGTGAGAAAGGGATTGGGGATGAAATCCTTGGTCTAGGAGGCGAAAGGGAGGTGAGGGGTTGGGGGTGAAATCCTTGGTCTGGGGGGAGACAGGGAGGAGAGGGGGTCAGGAGTGAAATCCTTGGTCTAGGAGGGGAAAGGGAGGTGAGGGGTTGGGGGTGAAATCCTTGGTCTGGGAGGAGAGAGGGAGGTGAGGGGGTTGGGGGTGAAATCCTTGGTCTGGGGGCAGAGAGGGAGGCCAGGGGTTGGGGGGAAAATCCTTGGGGTGGGAACAGCAGAGGAGACAAGGGGGTTGGGGGTGAAATTCTTGGTTTAGAAAGAAAAGAGGGTTGAGGGTAAAACCCTTGGTCTGGGGGAAAGAGGGAGGAGAGGGGGTTGGGGGTGAAATCCTTGGTCTGGGGGCAGAGAGGGAGGAGAGGGGGTTGGGGGTGAAATCCAGGGGGTTGGGGGTGAAATCCTTGGTCTGGGGGGAGACAGGGAGGAGAGGGGGTCGGGGGTGAAATCCTTGGTCTAGGAGGGGAAAGGGAGGTGAGGGGTTGGGGGTGAAATCCTTGGTCTGGGGGCAGAGAGGGAGGAGAGGGGTCAGGGGTGAAATCCTTGGGGTGGGAGGAGAAAGGGAGGGAAAGGGAGTTGGGGGTGAAATCCTTGGTCTGGGAGGGGAAAGGGAGATAAGGGGGTCAGGGGTGAAATCCTTGTTCTGGGGGGAGAGAGGGAGGTGAGGGGGTTGGGGGTGAAATCCTTGGTCTGGGGACAGAGAGGGAGAAGAGGGGGTTGGGGGGGAAATCCAGGGGGTCGGGGGTGAAATCCTTGGTGTGGGGGCAGAGAGGGAGGAGAGGGGTCAGGGGTGAAATCCTTGGGGTGGGAAGAGAAGGGAGTTGGGGGTGAAATCCTTGGTCTGGGGGGAGAGAGGGAGGGAAAGGGAGTTGGGGGTGAAATCCTTGGTCTGGGAGGGGAAAGGGAGATAAGGGGGTCGGGGGTGAAATCCTTGGTCTGGGGGGAGAGAGGGAGGTGAGGGGGTTGGGGGTGAAATCCTTGGTGTGGGAAGAGAAGGGGGTTGGGGATGAAATCCTTGGTGTGAGAAAGGGATTGAGGAGGAAATCCTTGGTCTGGGAGGAGAAAGGGAGGTGAGGGGGTTGGGGGTGAAATCCTTGGTGTGAGAAAGGGATTGGGGATGAAATCCTTGGTCTGGGAAGAGCAGGGAAGAGCTGCTCCTTCCAGGGAATTGTGGGGAGCCAGAAGGTCCCCCCAGAGCCTCCTTTTTCCAGGCTGAGCCCCCCCAGCTCCCTCAGCTGTTCCCACAAGTTCTCCAGCCCCTTCTCCCACTGTCCACCCCCTCCTCTCGTTCTCCATCCCCTCCTCCCATTCTCCATCCCCTTCTCCCACTCTCCATCCCCTTCTCCCACTCTCCATCCCCTTCTCCACATTCTCCATCCCCTTCCCCACGTTCTCCAGCCCCTTCTCCACATTCTCCATCCCCTTCTCCCATTCTCCATCCCCTTCTCCCACTCTCCATCCCCTTCTCCCATTCTCCACCCCCTCCTCTCGTTCTCCATCCCCTTCTCCACATTCTCCATCCCCTTCTCCCACTCTCCATCCCCTTTTCCCACTCTCCATCCCCTTCCCCACATTCTCCATCCCCTTCTCCACGTTCTCCATCCCCTTCTCCACGTTCTCCATCCCCTTCCGCACGTTCTCCCTCCCCTTCCCCCCACTCTCCCTCCCCTTTTCCCCCTCTCCCCCCCCTCTCCCGTGCTCCCTCGCCCCGCCCCGCTCACATTGTTGATCATGAGGTGCATGATGGTCTTTGGCATGAGGTCCCGGATGGATTTGTTGATGATCCCCACGTAGGAGTCCACGAGGTTCCGGATGGTCTCCACCTGCCGCTCCAGCTGCGGGTCCATGGAGAAGGTGTTTTCCTGCGCCCCGTCCTCGCTCTCCGTCTGCTCGGGGGGGTGGAAAGCAGGGAATGAGTCACCGCCGGGATCGGGACGAGACCCCTCTGGCTCGTTCCCGCTCCCATCCTGCGGGAATTTCCTCCTCCTCCCGGTGTTTTCCGGGGTGTCCCAGGGGCGTGGGAGCCGAGCTGGGGGCTCCCAGCTCCTCCAGGGGCAGCCCCTGCTCCGGAGGGATGGGGATTGTTGGGAGGGGGGGGGTTTACTTGGTCTTTCTCGGGATAAACTCCCGCCCGGAGGAAGGAGGCCTTCCAGCTGTCCACGTCCTCCTGGGAATCGCAGGCCAGCTCGATCTGACGGAGATCCTTGTACACGTTCCTAGGGGGAAGGAGCAGAGCCAGGGGTCGGGGGGAGCCCCCGGAGCCCCAAATCCCGATGGAATCCCAGGATAAACGCTGGGTGAGCCGCTGCTTCCTCCGGAGAAACCCCCTCCCCTCCCCTCCCGGGATCCCGGACGGATGCGGGGCCGGGGTTTGGAGGGAAGGGAAAATCCATGGAAGGCACCCCCCTGCCCCCGGGATCCCGGGGTTCTGGGGGGGATCCCACACCTCTGCTCCGTGTTGAAGATGGCGAAGACGTGTTTGGTGGACATGAATCCCTTCTCCACGTCCCTGATCTTCAGGTTATCCAGGGGCAGCATGTACTTCTTCTCCTTCTCCTGGGAAAGGGGGACGAGAGGGAAGGAGGGGTGAGCCCGGGGGCGCTTCCTGGATGCCAAAGAGGCACCTGGAGCAGGAATAAAACCCCCCACAGCCCTGGGAAGGCGGCACAGATCCCAACTCCAGAACAGATCCCAAACTCCAGAACAGATCCCAAGCTCGGGAACAGATCCCAAGCACCAGAACAGATCCCAAGCTCTGGAATTGATCCCAAGCTCTGGAGCAGATCCCAAGCTCTGGAGCAGATCCCAAGCTCCAGAACGGATCCCGGCTCTTGGATGGATCCCAAGCTCCGGATCAGATCCCAAGCTCCAGAACTGATCCAAGCTCTGAACAGATCCCAAGCTCTGGGATATATCCCAAGCTCTGGGATATATCCCAAGCTCCAGAATGGATCCCAAGCTCCAGAATTGATCCCCAAGCTCCAAATCAGATCCCAAGCTCCAGAACGGATCCCAAGCTCCAGAATGGATCCCAAACTCCGGAACTGATCCCAAGCTCCGGAACGGATCCCAAGCTCCCACCAGGGAAGGTTCACCAAGAGATGCTTCCCTGGCTCATCCCGTGGCCAACACCAGCCTGGGATGGGGGGACTCTGCTCCCAGATCCCCGTGGATCCCTCTGGGATCTGCTCTGCCTCTCCCAAGGACGCCGAGGAACCCGCCGGAGATCTGGGATTTGGTCCCTGCGGGATGGAATCGGCCCCACCGGAGCCCACCCCCGCTCCCAGCAGGGACCCCCAGGAATGTCCCCCTGGATACAGGGGCTGGGAGGAGCCGGCGGAGCCCCCGGAGCCGATTCCAGCGGCCCCTTTCCCGCCACATCTGGAACCGTTCAGAGCGGCAGCGGCTCCGGCTCCGCTTTCGGTGCCTCCAGATGGTCCCAAAAAGTGACGTTGGCCTTTGTGGAGAGGCCACGAACCCGGCGCAGGCCCCCCCTTCTCCCACCCACCCCCCTCCTTCCCTCCCTCCCCCCCGACTCCTCCGCGCGATTTCCTGAAAAACCCACAGCGCTTTTCCAGGCGGGATTCGGGGCCCAGGGCTCTGCCACGTCAGGGCCAGACAAAGCCTCGGCTTCCTCTCCGGTGAGAGCCCCCAAAAAACCCTCCCCAACCACCACCAACACGAGGAAAACCTCGGGAAGGGAGGGAGGGAGGAAGAGGAAGGGAGGAAGAGGAAGAGGAAGGGAGGAAGAGGAAGAGGAAGGGAGGAAGAGGAAGGGAGGAAGAGGAAGGAAACGCCGCGGAGGATTCCCAGGGGAAGCAGGAGATCCGGGCCGGCGTTCCCAGTGTTCAGACTACCTGTTCAGGTGGGCTCTGTGTTGTACAGTAGTCTGCACATTGGTTACGCCGGCCCGGCCCGGCTCCGG
Source organism: Manacus candei (assembly GCF_025592945.1). Taxonomy (NCBI): domain Eukaryota; kingdom Metazoa; phylum Chordata; class Aves; order Passeriformes; family Pipridae; genus Manacus; species Manacus candei. Next base: position 9,362 of record NW_026138341.1, read on the forward strand.
CTCTGCCACAGGTAAGGGGGGGCCTGGGGGGGATTCCCAGGAATTGCCCCTTCCCGGGGGATCCCACGGATTCCAGGGGCGGCATTCCCGTGGGGGGGAAGGAGGGAATTGTGCCCTGCTGGGGTCCCCCCCCCCCCAGTGCCACGGCAGCTCCTGGTTTTTAGGGCTGGGGGGTTGGAGAGAGCGGGATGAGGACAGAGCCTCGTTCATCCCGTGGGTTGATCCCATTCCCCCCTCCCCGAGGGGCCCCGCAGGAAACCGGGATTGCTCCGGGTGGGATCAGCCTGACCTGTTCCTGCTCTTTTAGGGGGGGCTTGGGGGGGGGAGACCCTCCCCTCCGCCGAGGAACAAAGGAAAACCGGGATTTGGTCCCGGGAAATAAACGCTGTGTCCGTGTGTCTCCTTTTCCCGACCCCGTGCTGGGCTCTGCCCGCCCCCATTCCCACCCCCTGGCCCCCCAAAATCCCGGGAAGGCCCCCCCCCCCCTCCTTCCCAGCCTCTGGCTGCCGGGCCGGTGACGTCAGGGGAGGAGCGGGATCGGGATCGGGATCGGGATCAGGGGGGAGGAAACGCTGGAAAACCCGAAAATTCCACGGAGGAGACGCCGGGAGCTGCCTCAGCCCCTTCCCGGGGGAAGCCCCTTTGGAAATGAGGGTTGGGGGGGGGAATCTGGGGGAGTCTCCAACACCCTGGAACACCGGGAGCGGGATGGATGCCCCCGAGGGCCAGGGCTGCAATTCCCAACCGGATCAACGGGATGGATCAGTGAGGAGCAGCCCCTTCCCACACACCCAGCAGGAGAAAGGGGGGACCTGAGGACTCCAGCACCTCAAAATCCCAGGGACTGAGGGAATCCGGGTCTTTCCACCCTCGGGGGGAGAGCAGGACTCGATCCCAGCTCCCATCTCCCTCCAGCCCCGGCATTCCCTGCTGGAATGTGCCCTCGGAGGATGCCAGACCAGCGCAGCCCCCCCCAGGAACCCCCTTTTTCCTTCCTCTGCTTTTCCCTGAGCCGGGTCAGGGGGCTGGGACAGGGGTGGGAGACACGGAAACCCCCCCTCAAACGGAGCCAGAGCCCCTCGGAACCCCCGGGAGCCGCCGGAGCCTCCGGGTTTACCCGAGTCCACACAACCCCGAGGTTCAGGAGAGCGTTCGGAGACAGGGAATTTGGGGTCTGGACGAGCCCCCACACCCGGATTTGGGGGTTGTCCTTCCTCCTGGGCACCAATCCCCACCCCTACCCCAAGGATCTTCCCGATTTCCCCCCCGTACCTCGTCGTCCTTGTACCAGGAGAGCGACTCGGCCGTGAGCACGAACCAGTATTCCTTGGAGCCGCCCTTCATGATGCTGATGTTGTTGATGGTCACCCAGCCCCTGCGGATCACCTGGAGCAGGAGCAGGAGCAGGGAGCGAGGGAGGGAGGAAGGAAGGAGACGTTACAGCGGGATGGATTCCAGAGGGATGGATTCCAGAGGGATGCCCAGAGGGAAGGAGAGCGAGAAGTGACCCCAAAACCTCATCCGGGCGGATCTGGAGCCCTCATCCCACAGGGAAGCTGGCAGCAGGTGGGGGGGGACACCTGGAGATCCCGAGCCCCCATCCCAGCCCCAATCCCACAGGGAAGCTGGCAGCAGATGTGGGGGGAACACCTGGAGATCCCGAGTTCCCAATCCCACAGGGAAGCTGGCAGCAGGTGGGGGGAACATCTGGAGATCCCAAGTTCCCAATCCCACAGGGAAGCTGGCAGCAGGTGGGAGGGACACCTGGAGATCCCAAGCTCCCAATCCCACAGGGAAACTGGCAGCAGGTGGGGGGGGAACACACGGAGATCCCGAGCCCCCATCCCATAGGGAAGCTGGCAGCAGATGGGAGGGACACCTGGAGATCCCAAGCTCCCAATCCCACGGGAAGGTTGGCGGGGGGGACACCTGAAGCTCTCCAAGCTCCCAAAGTTGGGTGGGAAAAGCTGCCCAGGCCAGTGGGATGATCCAAACCCAAACCCCTGTCGCTGCTGGCTCAGCCTGGATGGGCTGAAAGGAAAAGCTCCAGCACCCCACGGCCCCATGGAGGGATCCTACAATCCCACAGATGGATCCTACAATGTCCCATGGATGGATCCTACAATGTCATGGAGGGATCCCACAGCCCCAGGGATGGATCCTACAATGTCATGGAGGGATCCCACAGCCCCAGGGAGGGATCCCACAACCCCACGGATGGATCCCACAGCTCCATGGCCAGATCCCACAACCCCACAGACAGATCCCTGTCCTGGGGAACCCCCACCCCGAGCCAAGCAGCATCCCACCAGGAATTCTTTCCCGGGACCCCAGCCAGGAGGGACCCCAGGGACTCCCAACCCTGTGCCAGCCCCTGCCCTGCCAGGTTATCCCACCCACGGGTTAGTGCCGGGGGTGCCGGGTCAGTGGGAAGCGCGGCCGGAGCGGGACCAACGCCGGGGTTGGCACGGGTTAGACACGGGGTTTGTCGTGGCTCCTGCGGGAATGTCGGGATGGATCCTCCCCCCCTGGAGCCGAGGGGTTCCCCACATCCCTCGGGGTGGGTCGCTCTGCTTTTCCCAAGGGAGAAGCCACGACAAAATTCCCGGGGTTAGGAACGGGCGAAGCTCGGAGGCGGCCGGAGCGTTCCGGGCCAGGGGAAGGGCAGAGCCCCGGAATTCCGGGAGGGATTTCACCTGCAGGAACCTCTGAGACACTCCCCTCATCCCCTTGGAATTTGATCCCAGCTGGTTTTAAAGGAACTGAGCCAGGAGGGAGGAGAAAGGATTGGGAATGGGCAGAGGGAAAGGGATCGGAGCAGAGCGAGGGCAGGGGGGGGCTCGGGGAGGTCCGGGGGGAATTCGGGGGGGATTATCAGGAAAAGGGGATCCATCCCCTGCCTTTGGAGCAGGGGAAGGGGAGAGGGTCTGGCAGGCACTGGGAGAGCTCCCAGGGAATTCCAAGGAAAAGGGAAGAGGGTCTGGCAGGCACTGGGAGAGCTCCCAGGGAATTCCAAGGAAAGGGGAGAGGGTCTGGCAGGCACTGGGAGAGTTTGAAGGGAATTCCAAGGAAAAGGGAAGAGGGTCTGGCAGGCACTGGGAGAGTTTGAAGGGAATTCCAAGGAAAAGGGAAGAGGGTCTGGCAGGCACTGAGAGAGTTTGAAGGGAATTCCAAGGAAAAGGGAGAGGGTCTGACAGGCACTGGGAGAGCTCCCAGGGAATTCCAAGGAAAAGGGTCTGGTAGGCACTGGGAGAGCTGCCAGGGAATTCCAAGGAAAAGGGTCTGTGCAGCCCGGCAGGAGCCGGAGCCTTTGGGAAAAGCCAAGGAGGAGCAGGAGGAAGGAGGGGGGAAGTTCCTTTAAACCCGACTGATTTCGGTGGGAATGGGAAGGTTCCGGGGCTCGGGAGCTCCCGGAGCTCGGCCCGGCTCCGATCCCGAATTCCCAGCTCTCCCCTTCCCGCTCCCGGCGCGATCCCGTCCCGCGGGGAGAGGCCCCGCCCGGAACCCGGGGGGGTTTTCCAGAGACCCCTTGGACGGGGCAGAAGGAAAACGGAAGCGTCTGGAGTCGGGAAAAGGCGACGCCGGAGCCGGGAGGGGAATTCCCGGGAAGAGCAGGACACCGGGACGGCTCCTCAGCCACCCCTGGGAATTCCAGTGGCCTGGAATCCGTGTTTTGGGAAGGGAGGAAAAGCATCCAGTGCCAAGGGCAGCTGCTTTCCCACGGGAATGGGGTGGCTGATGCCAGGGAGCTTCACCTGCCTCCCACTCCAACTTTATCCGGAGGCAGGATCCATGGGATTATCCCGGTTTTCCTCCCCAGGGAGACCCCGGGGTGTGGAGGGGCCACCCCGAGGCTGTAAATGCCAAACTGGGGGATAATTCCGGGGCAATTCCCTCTCAGACACTTCCGTTTTCCCGGAGCGGCGGGATCAGGACCCCCCCCCCACCCCCCGGCTCCGAGGGGATCCCTGGATCCCGGACAGGGAATTGCATCCCAGGAGTGAGCACGCTGAGGGGAGAGCTCCAGGAATAACCTCAGGTCGGGAACCGAGGAATTCTGGCCTCGGCAGGTCAGGACTCCACCTCAAATCCCACAAAAAAAAACCCGGGAATTTTGGGGGACATAAGGCACTTCCAGCCCTTCCCCCCCGCGCGATCCCAAAGGAACTTCCCTTCCCAAGGGAATCTCATCCCACCCCAGCAGCTCTGGGCTAATAAATCATAAGGATTTTGGCTTCCCAAGGGCCGGGAAAAGCAGGTGGGAGCTGAATCCCAGGATCCAGGATCCCTATCCCAGGATCCAGCTCTCCCTGTCCCGGGTCCCAGCCCGGGATGGCCCCGAATCCCTTTTTTTTTGGGAAGAGCCAGGAGCGGGCACGGAGGGGACGAAGCCAATTCCCACCTCAGGGATCCCTCTGGGAATGTTGGGAATGCCCCCCCCCCCTTCTCCCAGCAGCGTGCTCCATCCTGGGAAGCGGGGTCGGGAATGCTGCTCCCGGCACTAATCCCGCTCCGAGGTACTTACCAGGATCTCCCCCTTGGGGTGGGCAAAATTAAGGGATAAAAAAAAAAAAAAACAAAAAACAGGATGAGGAGACAGGACAGGGAAGGGAAAGGAAGTGACGGGAGAGAGCGGGAAGCACAAAAAACGGGAAGGGGGGAAAAAGCAGAAAAACAGCAAAGAAAACCCGTTACATGCTATTAATGACGGTCATTCCCAGCGCTGTTAATCATCCCTCGGAGCAGCTTTTCCAGAGGGAGCAGAGGGCCTGGTGCCACCCGAGGGGCACGGCCCCCCCAGCCCAGCACCCCCTCGGGAGCGGGGGCACGGCGGGGGGACTCGGATTCTGGGACATCCCGGTGTGTCCCGGTCATTATTCCCAGAGCCAGGGATTCCAGGACATCCCAGGGATGGGGGGGACTCGGATTCCAGGACATCCCGGTGTCCTCCTGGTCCCCATTCCCTGAGCCAGGGATTCCAGGACATTCCAGGGATGAGGGGGACATGGATTCCAGGACATCCCAGTGTCCTCCTGGTCCCCATTCCCTGAGCCAGGGATTCCAGGACATCCCAGGGATGGGGGGGACTCGGATTCCAGGACATCCCGGTGTCCTCCTGGTCATTATTCCCTGAGCCAGGATGGGATGGGGGGGACATGGATTCCAGGACATCCCGGTGTCCTCCTGGTCATTATTCCCTGAGCCAGGATGGGATGGGGGGGACATGGATTCCAGGACATCCCGGTGTCCTCCCAGTCCCCATTCCCTGAACCAGGATGGGATGGAGTGGACTCGGATTCCGGGACATCCCAGTGTCCTCCCTGTCCCCATTCCCTGAGCCAGGATGGGATGGAGTGGACTCGGATTCCGGGACATCCCAGTGTCCTCCCTGTCCCCATTCCCTGAGCCAGGGATTCCAGGACATCCCAGGGATGGGGGGCACTCGGATTCCGGGACATCCCGGTGTCCTCCCTGTCCCCATTCCCTGAGCCAGGGATTCCAGGACATTCCAGGGATGAGGGGGACATGGATTCCAGGACATCCCAGTGTCCTCCTGGTCCCCATTCCCTGAGCCAGGGATTCCAGGACATTCCAGGGATGAGGGGGACTCGGATTCCGGGACATCCCGGTGTCCTCCCTGTCCCCATTCCCTGAGCCAGGACAGGGGGGGACACGGATTCCAGGACATTCCGGTGTCCTCCTGGTCATTATTCCCTGAGCCAGGATGGTGGGGGGGGACACAGATTCCAGGACATCCCAGTGTCCTCCCTGTCCCCATTCCCTGAGCCAGGATGGGATGGAGTGGACACGGATTCCAGGACATCCCAGGGATGGAGTGGACACGGATTCCAGGACATCCCAGGGATGGGGAGGACACAGATTCCAGGACATCCCAGGGATGGGGGGGACACGGATTCCAGGACATCCTAGGAATGGGGGGGACATGGATTCCAGGACATCCTAGGAATGGGGAGGACACAGATTCCAGGACATCCCGGTGTCCTCCCTGTCCCCACCCCCTCGTCCCCCCCCCAGGGCTGGGCCGTGTCCCCCAGCAGCTCCTCCCGCCCGGTTTGTCCCAGATCCCGCTGATTTTAGCCGGGAATTCTGCCCCCACTGTGCCCCAGAGCTCCGGCTCTCCCGCCTCCATCCCTGGCCTTAAACATCCACGTTTAGGGATCCACCGGGATCCCGCTGCCCGAGGAGGGGATATCCTGGAGAGCCAGCCCTGCTCCCGGAGGAGCAGGAGCAGCAGCAGGAGGAGGAGGAGGAAGAGGAAGAGGAGGAGGAGGAAGGCCGGGAGCCTCGGGCTGTACCTGGTTGGGGATCGCCCTCTTCTTGTTGGTCTGCGTGTTCCTCTGCTGCGCGCTGGAAAACAGGGAAAACAGGGAATTTTTGAGGCGGGGAAGAGGAATTCCACGCCATTCCCGCCCGGAACGCCGCAAGGATGAGCTGATCCAAAGGGGGGGGGGGGGGGGGAGAAGCCAGTCAGGTGGAATTCCAGAGCCCCTTCCCGAGGTTTGCCCAGGAGCGGGTGGAGAGAGAGGGGAGGGGGGACGGACACCGGGATCTCCTTCCTCACGGACCGTTATTCCCAGGAATTCCAGGGGGAGGAACCGGCAGGAGAGGAAACACGGAGTGGAGCAGCGGCTGCGGATTCCCGAGGGGAATTCCGGCGGGGAGCCCCCCCGAGGACCACCGGGAACCAGGGAGGCCTCGCTCCCGAAAAGCCCCGATTCCCCTGGATGGGGAGCGGGATCGGGATCGGGACGGGGCGTTACCTGCACCAGAGGGAAAGCTACCTGTCTCTCCTGAGCACCGGGGGGACGGGGCGGAACCGATAGGCAGGAGCGGGAATAAAATCCGGGAAGACAGTTAGAATCCCGTCGGGAACACCCCGGAGCAGCCGTTCCCGAGCAGGATCCCATCCCTGGGAATGAGCGGGATCCCATCCCTGGGAATGGGCAGGATCCCATCCCTGGGAATGGGCAGGATCCCATCCCTGGGAATTCTGGCGAGATCCCATCCCTGGGAATTCTGGCGGGATCCCATCCCTGGGAATGAGTGGGATCTCATCCCTGGGAATAGGCAGGATCCCATCCCTGGGAATGAGCGGGATCCCATCCCTGGGAATGGGCAGGATCCCATCCCTGACCTGCCGGGATTCCAGAGGGGATGGGAGGGGTTTGGGGAACTGCTCCCTGCCTGCCCTGATCCCGACATTCCTCCCGAATCCCTGGGAATGCCACTCCCGGCATTCCGGGGCGGAGCGGGGATGCTGCTCTCCGAGGGCTCGAGGAGAAGCTCCAGGCTCCCGAAAATCCAAGGTGGGAAGTGGGAAGAGAAGCTCTGGGCTTCCAATTCCGAAGCTGAACTGGGAGGAGAAGTTCCCTGGCTCCCAGATCCAAGGGACAAATTCCCTGGCTCCCAATTCCAAAGCCGACTGGGAGGAGAAGATCCCCAGCTCTTGAACCCAAAGGGGAAGCTCCCCAGCTCCCAGCTCCAAAGGGGAAGCTCCCCAGCCCCCAGATCCAACAGGGAAGCTCCTGAATCCAAAGAGGAGTCTCCCCAGCTCCCGGATCCAAAGGGAAGCTCCCCAGCCCCCAGATCCAGGCAGGAAGCTCCTGAACCCAAAGGGAAAGCTCCCCAGGTCCTGGATCCAAAGGGGAATCTCCCCAGCTCCCAGATCCAAAGGGGAAGCTCCTGAACCCAAAGGGAAAGCTCCCCAGCTCCTGGATCCAAAGGGGCAGCTCCCCAGCTCCATGGGGAAAGCTCCCCAGCTCCCAGCTCCAAAGGGGAAGCTCCCCAGCTCCCAGATCCAAAGGGGAAGCTCCCCAGCTCCTGGATCCAGGTGGGAAGCTCCCCAGCTCCATAGGGGAATGTCCCCAGCTCCCAGCTCCAAAGGGAAGCTCCCCAGCTCCATGGGGGAATGTCCCCAGCTCCCAGCTCCAAAGGGGAAGCTCCCCAGCTCCCAGATCCAGGTGGGAAGTTCCTGAACCCAAAGGGGAAGCTCCTCAGCCCCCAGATCCAAAGGGGAAGCTGCCCAGCTCCAAAGGGAAGCTCCGCAGCTCCCAGCTCCATGGGGAAAGCTCCCCAGCCCCCAGATCCAGGTGGGAAGCTCCCCAGCTCCATAGGGGAATGTCCCCAGCTCCCCAGCTCCAAAGGGGAAGCTCCCCAGCTCCATGAGGAAAGCTCCCCAGCTCCCAGCTCCCAGCAGAAAGCTCCCCAGCTCCCAGCTCCAAAGGGAAGCTCCCCAGCTCCATGGGGAAAGCTCCCCAGCTCCCAGCTCCCAGCAGAAAGCTCCCCAGCTCCCAGCTCCAAAGGGAAGCTCCCCAGCTCCATGGGGAAAGCTCCCCAGCTCCCAGATCCAAAGGGGAAGCTCCCCAGCTCCCAAATCCACAAGGGAAGCTCCCCAGCTCCATGGGGAAAGCTCCCCAGCTCCCAGCTCCAAAGGGGAAGCTCCCCAGCCCCCAGATCCAATAGGGAAGCTCCTGAATCCAAAGAGGAGTCTCCCCAGCTCCCAGATCCAAAGAGGAGTCTCCCCAGCTCCCAGATCCAAAGGGGAAGCTCCCCAGCCCCCAGATCTAGGGAGGAATCTCCTCAGCTCCCAGATCCAAAGGGGAAGCTCCCCAGCTCCCAGATCCAAAGGGAAGCTCTCCTGCTCCATGAGGAAAGCTCCCCAGCTCCCAGATCCAAAGGGAAGCTCCCCAGCTCCTGGATCCAGGTGGGAAGCTCCCCAGCTCCAAAGGGGAAGCTCCCCAGCTCCATGGGGAAAGCTCCCCAGCTCCGAGCTCCAAAGGGGAATCTCCCCAGCCCCCAGACCCAACAGGAAAGCTCCCCAGCCCCCAGATCCAAAGGGGAAGCTCCCCAGCTCCTGGATCCAGGTGGGAAGCTCCCCAGCTCCATGGGGGAATGTCCCCAGCTCCCAGCTCCAAAGGGAAGCTCCCCAGCTCCATGGGGAAAGCTCCCCAGCTCCCAGTTCCAAAGGGAAGCTCTCCAGCTCCATGAGGAAAGCTCCCCAGCTCCCAGCTCCCAGCAGAAAGCTCCCCAGCTCCCAGATCCAAAGGGGAAGCTCCCCAGCTCCCAAATCCACAAGGGAAGCTCCCCAGCTCCATGGGGAAAGCTCTCCAGCTCCCAAATCCAACAGGGAAGCTCCCCAGCTCCATAGGGAAATGTCCCCAGCTCCCAGATCCAAAGGGAAGCTCCCCAGTTCCCGGATCCAGGTGGGAAGCTCCCCAGCTCCATAGGGGAATGTCCCCAGCTCCCAGTTCCAAAGGGAAGCTCCCCAGCTCCAAGTTCCCCTCGGGAAGCCGCCGGGGGCCGTGGGAAGGGGGTCCTGCCGCCGGTACCCACCCGGTCGCCACGTGCTGCTCAGTGAAACAGCTGGGGCGGGAGAGGATCGGAAGAGTCCGGAGAGACAGAGAGAGGTGACGGATCCGAGGGGAGACAGCAGAGAGCAGGAGGAGAGGAAGGAACGCGACCGGAGGCGGAAAGGCAGAGACAGGAGAGAGAGAGAAAAAAAAAAAGAGGGAGAAGAGAAAACAGGAGGGAGACTGTGGGGAATTTAAGGAGCAGGAGTGGGCGTGGGCTCCGGGCACCCGCGTGCCAGGGGTCCCGGGGCTTCCAGAAGGTTCCCAGCTGGCTTGGGGCTGGAAAACACCGGCCTTCCTTTGGGAGAAGCTGAGGGAAGGCAGCAGGGACAGAGGACAGGGGGCATTCCCTGCTCCGTTCCAGCTCCAGGGGACGGGATGGGGGTCATTCCAACGGCCTGAACCTTGGGAATTCATCCAGGACACTCCCATTCCAGCTTTTCCCAACACTCCCATTCCAGCTTTTCCCAACACTCCCATTCCAGCTTCTCCCAGCCCTCAAAGCGGGCGGTGGCAAGCGGAGAAGGGGAAGCTCCCGTCTCCCAGAGCTGAGGGAATCGGGTGCCAAAGGTGCCAAAGGTGTGGATTTGGTGGGCGACGACGGGACGTGGGAGGCTCCGGCCTTCCCATGGCTGATCCCAGAGGGATAACACAATCCCAGGATAACACAATCCCAGGATAACACAATCCCAGGATAACACAACCCCCCCCAGGCCGGGGGTGGGACCACGAGCCTCGCCGACGGAGAGTTTGGGATTCATCCCCCCCCCCCTTGGAAAAGGACTCACTTGGCAAATCCGATGAAATCCTCGTGGTTGGTGTTGATGTAGGAGAGCTCGATGTCGATCAGCAGCAGGATCTGGGGGGATTAGGGAGGGTGGGAATTCCCAGGGAGCCGAGAGGGAGCCCCAGGGACGCCCGAGGGGCCGGGAGGGAGCGGGACGGGGTGGGAGGGCCCCGGGGGGGCTCACCTGGTCCTTGGTTTTGCCCTCGCGCTCCCGGATGTGGGTGGTGACGATCCGCTCCGTCTCCTCCCGCAACCTGGGGTAGGAACCGAGCTGAAAAGAGAGGGAGAAGGACGGGGAAAAACCGCTGCGGGGGGACCGTGGCAGCGCCGCGGGGGCACAGACTGGTTCTGCCAAATCCACCCAAACAGGGCCTGCCACAGGACGTGGACTCAGTTCTGTGCCAAATCCACCCCAACCAGGTCCTGCTCGAGGGCATGGACTGTTCTCCACCAAATCCACCCCAACCAGGTCCTGCTCGAGGACATGGACTGGTTCTCCACCAAATCCACCCAAACAGGTCCTGCCACAGGACATGGACTCAGTTCTGTGTCAAATCCACCCCAACCAGGTTCTGCTCGAGGGCACAGACTGGTTCTACCAAATCCACCCCAACCAGGGCCTGCCACAGGACATGGACTCAGTTCTGTGCCAAATCCACCCCAACCAGGTCCTGTCACAGGACACAGACTGGTTCTGTGTCAAATCCACCCCAATCAGGTCCTGCTCGAGGACACCAGGTCCTGTTCTCCACCAAATCCACCCCAACCAGGTCCTGCCCCAGGACACAGACTGTTTTTGTGTCAAATCCACCCCAACCAGGTCCTGCTCGAGGGCACCGACTGGTTCTGCACCAAATCCACCCCAACCAGGTCCTGCCGAGTTACTGGTGCAGCCAGTCCCTTACTGGTGTTACCGGTGCAGCCAGTCCCTTACTGGTGTTACTGGTGCAGCTGGTCTCTTATTGGTGTTACTGGTGCAGCCAGTTCCTTACTGGTGTGACCCCTACCTGACCGACGCTCTGGCACACAGTGCTGTCACTGGTGTCACTGGTGTTACTGGTGGCAGCAGTACCTTACTGGTGCACTGTGGGTGAGCTCCTGGATGCCCAGGTGCCCTGTCACTGGTGTTACTGGTGTTACTGGTGTTACTGGTGGCAGTACCTTACTGGTGCACTGTGGGTGAGCTCCTGGATGCCCAGGTGCCCTGTCACTGGTGTTACTGGTGTTACTGGTGGCAGTACCTTACTGGTGCACTGTGGGTGAGCTCCTGGATGCCCAGGTGCCCTGTCACTGGTGTCACTGGTGTTACTGGTGTCACTGGTGGCAGTACCTTACTGGTGCACTGTGGGTGAGCTCCTGGATGCCCAGGTGCCCTGTCACTGGTGTTACTGGTGTTACTGGTGGCAGTACCTTACTGGTGCACTGTGGGTGAGCTCCTGGATGCCCAGGTGCCCTGTCACTGGTGTTACTGGTGTCACTGGTGTTACTGGTGTCACTGGTGGCAGTACCTTACTGGTGCACTGGCGCACGGTGTTGATGAGCTCCTGGATGACGAGGTCGACGCATTTCAGACACGGCTCCTTCAGCTTCACCACCTGCTTCTTCACGATGGCCTCGAAGGCCAAATCCGGCGTGAACAGCCCCGTCCTGGGGGGAACAGGGAGGTCAGCCCGGCTGGGACCCCGGGAGAGCAGCTCCCTGCTCCTGGGGAGAGCCAGGCCCTCCTCTGGGAGAGCAAATCCCACCTCTGGGAGAGGAATTCCCACCTTGGGAGAGCAAATCCCACCTCTGGGAGGGGAATTCCCACCTTGGGAGAGCCATTCCCTCCTCTGGGAGGGGAATTCCCACCTCTGGGAGAGGAATTCCCATCTTGGGAGAGCCATTCCCTCCTCTGGGAGGGGAATTCTCTTCCCTGGGAGAGCCATTCCCTGTTCTGGGAGAGCCATTCCCTCCTCTAGGAGAGCCATTCCCTTCCCTGGGAGAGGAATTCCCTCCTCTGGGAGAGCCATTCCCTCCTCTGGGAGAGCCATTCCCTCCTCCAAGAAAGCAAATCCCACTCTGGGATCACACAAACCACCCCTTAATTCCCTCCAAAATCCAACCAGACTCCCATTCCCAGCTGCTCCCTCCGGGCTCCCCCCAACCCTGGGAGCCATGGGATGTCCTCCCCCCGGCCTGGGAAGCTCCCCCCACCCCTCTGGAGTAGGGAAGTGGCTCCAGGGAAGGCTCCAGGCTGGATACTTGCCTCACCCCGTGGATGTTCTTGATGGCGTAGCTGATCTCCCGCCGCAGATCCTTCTCGTCGAATTCCATCTGCCCGGGGAGAGAAGGAGCAGTCGGGATCATCCCGGAGATGATCCATCCCAGAGATGATCCATCCCAGGATGGATCCATCCCAGAGATGATCCATCCCAGAGATGATCCATCCAGGAGATGATCCATCCCAGAGATGATCCATCCCAGAGATGATCCATCCCAGGATGGATCCATCCCAGAGATGATCCATCCCAGGATGGATCCATCCCAGAAATGATCCATCCAGGAGATGATCCATCCCAGAGATGATCCATCCAGGAGATGTTCCATCCCAGAGATGATCCATCCCAGGATGGATCCATCCCACCACCCCTGGGGCTGCTCCGTTTTATCCACCCCAAATCCTGAGGCTTTCACGGGGATCCCGGGACGCTTTGGGTTGGAAAAGCCTCCTTTCCAACCCTTCTCCAAGGCCACCCCTGGGCCGTGTCCCCGAGTGCCACATCCACAGGCTTTGGGCACTTCCAGGGATGGGCACTCCCCCCCTGCCCCGGGCAGCTGTGCCAGGGCTGCCAAACCCTTCCCACGCAGCAGTTCTCCCAAAATCCAACCTGAACCCACCCCTGGCACAACTCGAGGCCGTTTCCTCTCGTCCTGTCCCTTGGGAGAAGGGACCAACCCCCCCCCGGCTCCACCTCCTTCCAGGGAATTGTGGGGAGCCAGAAGGTCCCCCCAGAGCCTCCTTTTTCCAGGCTGAGCCCCCCCAGCTCCCTCAGCTGTTCCCATGAGTTCTCCAGCCCCTTCTCCTGCTCTCCAGACCCTTCTCCTGCTCTCTCCAGACCCTTCTCCTGTTCTCCAGACCCTTCTGCTCTCCAGACACTCCTCCTGTTCTCCAGACCCTTCTCCCACTCTCCATCCCCTTCTCCCACTCTCTATCCCCTTCTCCCATTCTCCATCCCCTTCTCTTGCTCTCCAGGGGGGCAGGAGAACATGGAAAGGGGTGGGAGAACATGGAGGAGGGGTGGGAGAACATGGAGAAGGGGTGGGAGAGCATGGAAAGGGGTGGGAGAACAGAGAGAAGGGGTGGGAGAACCTGGAGAAGGGGTTGGAGAACATGGAAAGGGGTGGAAGAACACGGAGAAGGGGTGGAAAACATGACCTCAGCACCGGCCTCACCTTCACGAGCTCAAAGGGGAACCTCTCGTGGAAGATCCGGTTGATCCGGGCACCCCCCGAGAGCTCCACGGTGTCCACCTGGTCTCCCGAGCCCTCGATCCGCTTCTCAAAGTCCACCCCGAACTGCTGGACCATCCTGGGGGGGAAAAACGGGATGAAAGGGGCTCCCAGATCCCGCCCCGCAGCTGGGCTGGGGAAACAAAACTGCCCCGGTTCCTCTGGATGGGGAGGGAGAACCAAAATCCCACTTTTCCTGCTGGCCAGGAGGAGGGTCTGCCAGGGATGGAGGCGGGAAACACTTCCAATTCCGACAGCAAACCCTTCCCTTCGGGGCAGGCAGGACAAGGCAGGCATGGAATGCTGATCCCAGCCCCCAGGGATGCTCCGGGGGCATTCCCGGGAGAAGCTTTCCCCCATCCCTCCCCTCTGGAGCTGCAGAGCCCGACCACGTGGCTATCCCAGCTCTTCCCAAGGTGGGAAGAGCTCCGGGAACACTGGGAAAGGCGGGAAGGCAGAGCCCAGAGAGGGGAGGGCCGAGAGGAACCTACTGCAGCAAAGCTTTGGTTTTCCGCGTGGGGTCGTCGGGGCGGAAGTTCTTGTACTCCTCCACCTCCTTCTCCAGGGAAAGCAGCTGGCTCTGGAGTTTGCTGCGCAGCGAGGGCAGCGTCTCCCGGATGTGGTTGGTGAGTTGCTGTGGGAGGAGGAGGAGGGGATGGAGGAGGAGGAGGAGGGCGCTGAGCCGAGGAAGGCTCGCGGGGCGGCTCCCGCTTTTCCGGGCGGCTCCCGCTTTTCCGGGCGGTTCCCGCTTTTTCCGGGCGGGAGGGAGGTGGGGAAGGGCCCGTCCCACCTGGTTGAGGACCCTCTGGAGGTGGGGGGTGCCCATGCGCTCGGCCATGTGCCGGTAGGCCGGGTGGGACAGGAAGAACTTGCGCTCGGCCGCCAGCGCGGCGCGGATGTCCTTCTTGCCGTCGATGTCCTTCTGGCTGCGGTTCACCACCCCGATGTACCCTGGGGGAGAGCAGGGACGAGGGTTGGGGGGCACGGAGAGCAGGGAGAAGGGGTGGGAGAGCATGGAGGAGGGGTGGGAGAACATGGAAAGGGGTGGAAGAACATGGAGAAGGGGTTGGAGAGCATGGAGAAGGGGTGGGAGAACGTGGAGGAGGGGTGGGAGAACGTGGAGGAGGGGTGGGAGAACGTGGAGGAGGGGTGGGAGAACATGGAAAGGGGTGGAAGAACATGGAGAAGGGGTGGGAGAGCGTGGAGAAGGGTTGGAGAGCGTGGAGAAGGGGTGGAGAGCGTGGAGAAGGGGTGGAGAGCGTGGAGAAGGGGTGGGAGAGTGTGGAGAAGGGGTGAGAGAGCATGGAAAGGGGTTGGAGAGCGTGGAGAAGGGATGGGAGAACATGGAGAAGGGGTGGGAGAGCACAGAGAAGGGGTTGGAGAACATGGAGAAGGGGTTGGAGAACATGGAGAAGGGTTGGGAGAGCGTGGAGAAGGGAATGACCTGAGGAGGACACCCAGAGTGACCCCAGGGGGACACAGGGAGTGACCCAAGGGAATGACCTGAGTGTGACACCCAGAGTGACCCAAGGGGGACACAAGACCCCCCCCAGAGTGACCCCAGGCCCCGGGCCCCCCCGTACCTCTCCGCAAGGGCAGCAGTTTGTTCTCCAGCACGTCCCGGGCGTCGGTGCCCTCGTCCATCAGGTCCAGCTTGGTGATGACCCCGATCGTCCGCAGCCCTGCGGCAGCAGAGCCACAGTCAATCAATCAATCAATGCCAATTAACCACATCCTAATGAGCCTGGGGGGGGCGGGACCCAACAGGGACCCACGGCCCTGAGCGGAACCTGAGGATGGGGGGAGAAGGAGGAAGAGGAGGAGGAGGAGAAGGAGAAGGAGGAGAGGGAAGAGGGAAGAGAAGCCCTTTGGCATCAAAATCCATCAGTGGAGAAAGTGGTAGAGAGGAGAAGGAGAACAAGGAAGAGGAAGAGGAGGAGGAGGAGAAGGAGGAAAAGGAGGAGGAGAGGGAAGAGGGAAGAGAAGCCCTCTGGCATCAAAATCCATCAGTGGAGAAAGTGGCAGAGGAGAACAAGGAGGAAGAGGAGGAAGAGGAAAGGAGGGAAGAGAAGCCCTTTAGCATCAAAATCCATCAGTGGAAAAAGTGGCAGAGAAGAGGAGAACAAGGAGGAAGATGAGGAGGATGAGGAAGGAAGAGAAGTCCTTTGGCATCAAAATCCATCAGTGGAGAAAGTGGCAGAGAGGAGGAGAAGGAGAACAAGGAGGAGGAAGATGAGGAGGAGGAGAAGGAGGAGGAAAGGAGGGAAGAGAAGCCCTTTGGCATCAAAATCCATCAGTGAAAAAAGTGGCAGAGAAGAGGAGAAGGAGGAGGAGGAGGAGGAGGAAGAGGAGGAGGGAAGAGAAGCCCTTTGGTATCAAAATTGACCAGAAAGTGGCAAAGAGGATGAGAAGGAGAACAAGGAGTAGGAAGAGGAGGAGGGGGAGGGAAGAGAAGCCCTGTGGCATCAAAACTCCACAGCCCCAACACTTCCCAGCTCCTGGGGAGCCCCCCCAGCCCTCTGACCTTGGGGGTCGACCTCCTTGGCCATCTTGAGGGCGTCGGAGTTGGCCAGGTCCATGTTGGCCGGGGTGACGGCCAGGATGAGGCTGCTCTCCCTGCTGATGAACTGCAGGATCATGTCCCTGATCTGGAACTCGATGTCCTGGGGCTGGTCCCCCACGGGCACCTTGGTGATGCCCGGCAGGTCGATCAGGGTCAGGTTCAGCACTGGAGGGGGGCACAGAGGGGGTGCAATCAGGGGGTTGGAGGGGTTTTGGGAAACACCTCTGGGATCGTCCTGACCCCACCTCGGCACCCAGAGCACGGCCCCACACCCGGGCTCTTCTCAAAGGGTGACTCCCCCTCCTCCCTGGGCAGCCCCTTCCAAGGCCTGACCACCCTCCCTGGGCAGCCCTGACCACCCTCCCTGGGCAGCCCTGATCACCCTCCCTGGGCAGCCCATTCCAAGGCCTCATCACCCTCCCTGGGCAGCCCTGATCACCCTCCCTGGGCAGCCCATTCCCAGGCCTGACCACCCTCCCTGGGCAGCCCTGACCACCCTCCCTGGGCAGCCCATTCCCAGGCCTGACCACCCTCCCTGGGCAGCCCTGACCACCCTCCCTGGGCAGCCCATTCCAAAGCCTCATCACCCTCCCTGAGCAGCCCATTCCAAGGCCTGACCACCCTCCCTGGGCAGCCCTGATCACCCTCCCTGGGAAGGATTTCTCCTGGATGCCCAACCCACAGCTCAAGGCTGTGCCCTCTCATCCAGGGAGCAGAGCCCGACCCTCCCAGCTCCCCCCTCCTGTCAGGGGGTTTGCAGAGAGCCAGAAGGTCCCCCCTGAGCCTCCTCCTCTCCAGGCTGAGCCCCCTCAGCTGCTCCAGCCCTTTCCTCAACCCCGTTCCCTTCTCCGGACACGCTCCAGCCCCTCCACACCCTCCCTAAACTGGGCCCAGCACTCGAGGGGAGGCCTCCCCAGTGCCCAGCCCAGGGGCAGAACCACCCCCTGCCCCTGCCAGCCCCAGCCCAGCCGGGTGTCCTCCTTCTCCCAGGGTTTTCCCGGGGTTTTCCCAGCTGGAGGAGCCCCGGGGGGGAGGGATGCCCTCACCGTGGGGCGAGTAGACGCGCAGGTTGATGGGCACGGGGGAGATGCCCTTGTTGGTGCCCGTCACCCGGTCGGTCTCCGCCTCGATCTCCTGCCGCACCTCGTCGAAGTCCGTGAACTTCTTGGATTTGCAGTGCAGGAACTCGGCATATTCTGGAAGAGGAGAGGGAAGAGACCTGGAAAACGGGGAACTGCCGGCACCTCCGGCACAGGGAAGGGGAGTGCTGGGTCTGAGAGATCCTGATCCGGGGATGGAGAGGGGAGAAGGGGATGGAGAGGGGGAGAAGGGGATGGAGAACGTGGAGAAGGGGTTGGAGAGGGGGAGAAGGGGATGGAGAGGGGGAGAAGGGGATGGAGAGTGGGAGAAGGGGATGGAGAGGGGGAGAAGGGGATGGAGAGGGGGAGAAGGGGATGGAGAGGGGGAGAAGGGGATGGAGAGGGGGAGAAGGGGATGGAGAACGTGGAGAAGGGTCTGGAGAGCAGGAGAAGGGGCTGGAGAACAGGAGGAGTGTCTGGAGAGCAGGAGAAGGGGCTGGAGAACTTGTGGGAGCAGCTGAGGGAGCTGGGGGGGCTCAGCCTGGAAAAAGGAGGCTCCAGGGGTACCTTCTGGCTCCCCACAATTCCCTGGAAGGAGGTTGGGCTCGGGGGGGGGTTGGTCCCTTCTCCCAAGGGACAGGATGAGAGGAAACGGCCTCGAGTTGTGCCAGGGGTGGGTTCAGGTTGGATTTTGGGAGAACTGCTGCGTGGGAAGGGTTTGGCAGCCCTGGCACAGCTGCCCGGGGCAGGGGGGGAGTGCCCATCCCTGGAAGTGCCCAAAGCCTGTGGATGTGGCACTCGGGGACACGGCCCAGGGGTGGCCTTGGAGAAGGGTTGGAAAGGAGGCTTTTCCAACCCAAAGCATCCCTGGGATTCCCTGACCCCACCAGCTTCCTGGAAAAGTGACAGTGTGTCCCTGCAGACAGCGGGATCACGGCTCCCTGGATCCTGGATCCACCCCAGGAAGAGGGATTTCAACAGATCAGGGGCCAGGATGGTGCAACTTCCTTCCTCCTTCCCTGGGCAGGGGGTGGAGGGGAGGGAAAACCCCACCCTGTGCCAGGGCTGGAATATCCAGGACTCCTCATCCTCCTGGACACCTCTTCCCCCATCCCAGAGATCTTATCCCTCATCCTGGACACCTCATCCCCCACCCCAGGAGTTCTTATCACCCATCCCAGGAGTTCTTATCACCCATCCCAGAGATCTTATCACCCATCCCAGGGGTTCTTATCACCCCTCCCATCAGCCAAAGGCCACCAGACCGGTTTTTCCCAACCCCTCCCCTCCCTTCCCAGGCCCTGGGAATTCCTGGCAATTCCATGGACAGGTCACTGGGAACAAAGGTCAGCAGAGGCTGCAGGACTGACCCAAATCCAAGATTTTGGGCAGAGCAAGTGCCTGGCTGGTGCAGGGAAAAGGGAGGAAGGAATTGCCAAACGAGCTGGGAAAATGAGTCATCCCTTGGTGTTCCCTGGCATTCCTTCAGCCCCTGTGGAATTCCCTGGCATTCCTTGAGCCCCTGTGGAATTCCCTGGCATTCCTTCAGCCCCTGTGGAATTCCCTGGCACTCCTTCAGCCCCTGTGGAGTTCCCTGGCGCTCCTGGCTCTGATGTGTGTAAAAACCAGCAGGAATTCCCTGTTTTCCAGCCCTGTACCTGTCTTGGAGAAGATGAGCTGCAGGATGAGAGGCCGGCGAGTGACAATTCCGGAGCCACGGGGAAGGAAATCCCTGGAAAGGGAGGAAAAGGGGTTCAGGGATGTGGTTCAGTGAGGGAATGGATCCAGCTGATCCCCCCCCAGATCCTGGGGGGCGCTGGGAAGGCCAGAAGGGGGTCGGGCACAGGAGGGATGGGTCCCTGCTCTCCTGGAGGAGGGAAAAGGATGTTCCTGGGAATGGGGAATTAAAGCAGGAATTAAATCAAGACCCAAAAACTTCAGCTCCTGCTGGGTTTCAACACCTCAATAATCCAGAAGAGAAAAAACCTTAACAAAGGGATGAACCCACCATTGGCTTTTCATTCCCTAAAATCCCACAGTCTCACCCCGTTTCCCTAAAAATCCCCCCCTTAAAGAGCAAAACAAGGCACAGATCCCACAGAATTCCTCTGGCATCGGTGCCCGGAGCTCTGGGGGGGAGGGAATTCTGCCTGGCAAAGGTGCTGCCCCCATGGGAAGTTGGGATCAGGGCTGGCACCGCCCTCTTCCCGGGAATGGGATGGGGAAGCTCCTTCCTGCCGGGAAAGGGCAGCGATAAGAGCTCCCCGGGAGCGGCCGGGGCAGCTCCGGGCGGATTTACGGCTCCAGGAGGGAGAGAACAGGTGGAATCTCCGCTGGGCACGGAGGGTGGCACCGGAGGGTGGCACCGGCACCGCGCCCAGGGAGCGGCTCCTGGCCGGGAATGACCCGGCCGGGACGTCAGCGGGGTCGGGAATGACAGCGGGGACATCCTGATCCCGACATCCCGACCCCGATATCCCAATCCTGATATCCCAATCCCAACATCCCAACCCTGTCACCCCGACCCTGACATCCCGACCCCGATATCCCAACCCCGATATCCCAATCCCAACATCCCAACCCCGTCACCCCGACCCTGACATCCTGACCCTGATATCCCAATCCTGACATCCCGACCCCGACATCCCGACCCCAACATCCCAACCCCGATATCCCAATCCCATCACCCTGACATCCCGACCCCGACACCTTGACCCCAATATCCCAATCCCGACATCCCAACCCCGACACCTTGACCCCGTCACCCTGACCCCGACATCCCAACCCCGACATCCCGACCCCAACATCCTGACCCTGATATCCCAATCCCATCACCCTGACATCCCGACCCCGACATCCCGACCCCATCACCCTGACCCCGACATCCCAACCCCGACATCCTGACCCTGATATCCCAATCCTATCACCCTGACATCCTGACCCCGACATTCCAACCCCGATATCCAAATCCCAACATCCCGACCCCGTCACCCCCACCCCGATATCCCAATCCTGACATCCCAATCCCAACATCCCAATCCCGACACCCCAATCCCGACATCCCAACCCCAATATCCCAATCCTGACATCCCGACCCCGACATCCCGACCCCAACATCCCGACCCCGACATCCTGACCCCGACATCCCGACCCCGATATCCCAATCCTGATATCCCAACCCCGATATCCCGACATCCTGACCCCGACATTCCAACCCCGATATCCCAATCCCGACATCCCAATCCCAACATCCCAATCCTGACACCCCAATCCTGACACCCCAATCCTGACATCCCAACCCCGTCACCCTGACCCCAATATCCCAATCCTGACATCCCAATCCCAACATCCCAACCCTGTCATCCCAACCCCGATATCCCAATCCTGACACCCCAACCCCAACATCCCAATCCTGACATCCCAATCCCAACATCCCAATCCTGACATCCCAACCCCAACATCCCAATCCCGACATCTCAACCCCAACATCCCAACCCCGTCACCCTGACCCCGACATCCCAACCCCGACATCTTGACCCTGACACCCCAATCCTGACATCCTGACCCCGATATCCCAACCCCGACATCCCAACCCCGACATCTCGACCCTGACCCCCCAATCCCGACATCCTGACCCCGACCCCGCAGCCTTGTGGGCAAACCCCGCTCCCTTGTCCCGAGCAGCCCCCGGAATGTGGGTTTATCCCCCCGGAAAAGCACTTCCTGCCCAACCGGGAGGACAAGTCCCGGGGAAGGGCCCTGGGACGGCCCCGGGGCGGCTCCCGGAGGGAAAAAGGGGGAAAGAAACCCCAGGGGAGGCCCCAAAACCAGCCCCGAGGCCCCGCCGAGCCCGGGGTGAGGAGCGTTGGTCCCACAGGGAATGCTGGTCCCACAGGGAATTCTGGTCCCACGGGGAATTCTGGTCCCACGGGGAATTCTGGTCCCACAGGGAATGTCGGTCCCCCAGGGAATTCTGGTCCCACAGGGAATGTCGGTCCCCCAGGGAATTCTGGTCCCACAGGGAATGCTGGTCCCACAGGGAATTCTGGTCCCATGGGGAATTCTGGTCCCACAGGGAATGTCGGTCCCAGGGTGACACCCCTGGATCCAACCCCCTGGGCTGTGCTGCTCCCTTCTCCCACCCCCAACTCCAGGGATAAGGAGGGGACCCCCCGGCATTCCCGAGGTTGGGAGGGATAACGAGGGGACCCCCCGGCATTCCCGAGGTTGGGAGGGATAACGAGGGGACCCCCCGGCATTCCCGAGGTTGGGAGGGGGTGACAGGGAGCACCCCGGGGCGTTCCCTGCAGGAAGGAGGTGACGTGGGTGTCACGGAGCGAGGGATAACGAGGGGACCCCCGGCATTCCCAAGGTTGGGAGGGATAAGGAGGGGACCCCCGGCATTCCCGAGGATGGGAGGGGGTGACAGGGAGCACCCCGGCATTCCCGAGGTTGGGAGGGGGTGACA
Organism: Manacus candei; assembly: GCF_025592945.1. Taxonomy (NCBI): domain Eukaryota; kingdom Metazoa; phylum Chordata; class Aves; order Passeriformes; family Pipridae; genus Manacus; species Manacus candei. Next base: position 31,119 of record NW_026138341.1, read on the forward strand.
GGGAGCACCCCGGGGCGTTCCCTGCGGGAAGGAGGTGACGTGGGTGTCACGGAGGTTGGGATAAGGAGGGGACCCCCGGCATTCCCGAGGATGGGAGGGGGTGACAGGGAGCACCCCGGCATTCCCAAGGTTGGGAGGGGGTGACAGGGAGCACCCCCGGGCGTTCCCCGCGGGAAGGAGGTGACGTGGGTGTCACGGAGCTCCGGGCGGCCCCGTGTCCGGGGTCGGCAGGATCCTGACCCCGCAGTGACGCGGGAAGGGCTCCGGGACAAGCCCCGCGGTGACGTGGGAGCGGCCCCGGGAGCGGGAATGGCCCCGGGAAGGTTCCCGGGCCACCCGGATCCTCCCTCCCTCCCCCCTGGATCCAGGTGTGCCCGGGGGAAAAAGGGACACGGGGACAAAGGGACAAAGGGACAAAGGGACAAAGGGCACAGGGTGGAGGAAGCGCCTTGGGAACATCCCGTTCCCAGGGAAGCGTCACCTGGGGGAGCACCTGAGTGCGGCCTCGGCCCTGCCTGACTCGTGCCTGACTCCTGCCTGACTCCTGCCTGGCCCTGCTTGTCCTTGCCTGATCCCTGCCTGTCCTTCCATGTCCTTGCCTGATCCCTGCCTGATTCCTACCTGACTCCTGCCTGTCCCTGCTCATCCCTGCCTGATCCCTACCTGATCCCTGCCTGTCCCTGCTCATCCCTGCCTGATCCCTGCCTGTCCCTGCTCGCCCCTACCTGATCCCTGCCTGCTCCTGCTCATCCCTGCCTGTCCCTGCCTGATTCCTGCCTGTCCCTGCCTGATCCCTGCCTGTCCTTCCACGTCCTTGCCTGATCTCTGCCTGTCCCTGCTCATCCCTACCTGACTCCTGCTCGTCCTTGCCTGATCCCTGCCTGTCCCTGTCTGATCCCTGCCTGTCCTTCCATGTCCCTGCCTGATTCCTGCCTCCGCCCCGACCGGTTCCACGCGGCTCCACCAGATCCAGGGGGTTTTCCTGTGGGAAATCCCTCGGGATGGGTCGCTGCCACCTCCATCCTCCCGCGGGATGGAGTCCTCCCTCCGGCTCCAAATCCCAGCCGGAGCCACCGCCCCCAAATCCCGGGGTTTGCCACCACTCCGGGGCCTCCGAGGCACTTCAGGGAGCGTCTCCAGCATCCCGGTGGGAAAGGATGAGGATTCCCGGCCATGTCCACTCCCCAATCCCGGCTCTCTCCTCGGCCCGGCCACCCCGAGGGCTCATAATGCCCCATTGAGGTCGGGATCCGCCGGGATCATCCCCACCCCCGGCCCACAACGGCTCCATTGTCCCCGGGGAAGGGCCCGGCCGGCGGGATTTGTGGGAGCGGGGCCGGGACGAGGCTCCACACGGGGCTCCGGGGGCTGATCCCGCTCATGATCCCCTTTCCCTGCCGGGCTCCGAGCCCTCCGGGCCCTTCCCAATAAACCAGAGCACCGCGGCTCTCCCGGCCCCACGGAGCAATTCCAGCCCAACCGGGCGGATTCAGGGATCCAGAGGGTTCCCTGAATCCCAATCCCGGGTCCCTCCGCAGGGATTCGGAGCTCTGAAGGCTCCTCGGGATCCTCCTTCTGGGCACGGGGGTGTTTTGGGGCTAAAAACCACCAAAACGGGGCCACGGTGCAGAGGCGGGTTCCCAACACGGATCCAGGCTCCCAATATGGAACCAGGTTCCCAACACAGATCCAGGTTTCCCACATGGATCCAAATTCCCAGTATGGATCCAGGTTCCCTACACAGATCCCGGTTCCCAACACAGATCCAGGTTCCCAACACGGATCCAGGTTCCCCACATGGATCCAAATTCCCAGTATGGATCCAGGCTCCCAACACAGATCCAGGCTCCCCACATGGATCCAGATTGCCAACACAGATCCAGGTTCCCTACATGGATCCAGGCTCCTCACATGGATCCAAATTCCCAATATGGATCCAGGTTCCCCACACAGATCCAGGCTCCCCACATGGATCCAGATTCCCAACACGGATCCAGGTTCCCAACATGGATCCACATTCCCAACACAGATCCAGGCTCCCCACACGGATCCAGGCTCCCCACATGGATCCAGATTCCCAATATGGATCCAGGCTCCCCACACGGACCCACATTCCCAACACAGATCCAGGATCCCAACACAGATCCAGGCTCCCAACACGGATCCAGGTTCCCAACATGGATCCACATTCCCAACACAGATCCAGGCTCCCCACACGGATCCAGGCTCCCCACATGGATCCAGATTCCCAATATGGATCCAGGCTCCCCACACGGACCCACATTTCCAACACAGATCCAGGCTCCCCACATGGATCCAGGCTCCCCACATGGATCCAGATTCCCAATATGGATCCAGGCTCCCCACACAGACCCAGGCTCCCAACACAGATCCAGGACCCCAACACAGATCCAGGACCCCAACACAGATCCAGGACCCCAACACAGATCCAGGTTCCCCACACGGATCCAGGCTCCCCACATGGATCCAAATTCCCAATATGGATCCAGGTTCCCCACATGGATCCAAATTCCCAATATGGATCCAAGTTCCCCACACGGATCCAGGCTCCCCACACGGATCCAGGCTCCCCACACGGATCCAGGCTCCCCACACGGATCCAGGCTCCCCACATGGATCCAGGCTCCCCACACGGATCCAGGCTCCCCACACGGATCCAGGTTCCCCACATGGATCCAAATTCCCAATATGGATCCAGGTTCCCAACACAGATCCAGGCTCCCCACACAAATCCAGGCTCCCCACACGGATCCACATTCCCAACACAGACCCAGGCTCCCCACACAGATCCAGGCTCCCCACACGGATCCAGGTTCCCAACATAGATCCAGGCTCCCCACACAGATCCAGGCTCCCCACACAGATCCAGGCTCCCCACACGGATCCAGGCTCCCCACACGGATCCAGGCTCCCCACACGGATCCAGGCTCCCCACACGGATCCAGGCTCCCAATATGGATCCAGGCTCCCCCGTGGCCCAGAAAAGCCGGGATACAGCTCCGAGAGCCGCCCGGCCGGGGCAGACGAGCCAATCCAAGCCCCCCCCCATCGATCCCGGCTCGATGGATCCGCGTGGCTGGAACAGCCCCGAGGCCTCGGCTCATCCCGGCCCCATCCCGGAGAAACGCTCGATGGGGCCGGCCTGGGACACGCTCCAGGGGCAGCAATCCCCAAATTCCCCCCTCACGGGCGGGAGAACGACGACCCCCGGCCCTCGATTCCCAAGGATCCCCATGGATTGAGGAGCCGGGGGGCCGGACATCCCGAGGGGTAATTAGCTGTAATTAGCACAACCTGCCCAACGAGGTGGGCGAGGATTCCCGGCTGGAGCCGACCGGGCAGATCCGGCCTCCGACTCCGACCCCTCAAAGGCTTTAATTACCAGGGGTGGTAATTAGAGGCTGCCAAAATTCCCACCAGCAGGAATTCAGGAGGGGGAATAACTCCACTGTTGGCACCCCCACTGCTCCTCTCCCTCCTTCCCACCGCGCTGGAAAAGCTGGAAAAGCCCAAATCCAGGGTGTGAATCCGACCTGTGCCGGGATAGGAGGGCAGGAAAGCTCCGTCGGAGCTTCCAGGGGGGATTTTCCAAGGGAAAAGGGACACACAGACCAGCCCGGGACAGCGGGAAAATCCCGGGGGGGGGGAGTTTTTTGGGAATGTTAAGGGAATTTTTGGGAATGTTAAGGTTCAGGGGAGGGGACATCCCGGTTGTTGGTGTTCCGGGATCCCTCGGCAGGATGTGGACGGAGGAAGAGGCAGCCCCGGATGGAGGGGCAGGAGAGGATGGGAGGGAAGAGCAGGAGGGGCAGGAGAGGACGGGAGGGAAGAGCAGGAGGGGCAGGAGAGGACGGGAGGGAAGAGCAGGAGGGGCAGGAGAGGACGGGAGGGAAGAGCAGGAGGGGCAGGAGAGGACGGGAGGGAAGAGCAGGAATCGGGAGCAAAGAGCAGGACTCGGATCCGCATGGATGGAGAGAGAGCCCGAGGGCCGGAGGAGCTGGACGGGGGAGGGAGGGACAGAAGGGAAAGGGTCGGGAAGGAAAAGGGTCAGGGAAGAAAAGGGTCGGGAAGGAAAAGGGTCGGGGAAGCGGCAGCTCTGCTGGTGGTGCCAGTTTGGGGGGTCTGGGGGGGATTTGGGGAGGATCGGGGGTGGATTTCGGGAGGATCTGGAGAGGATACGGGGAGGATTTGGGGAAGATCTGGAGAGGATATGGGGGGGATGTGGAGAGGATCTGGGAAGGATTTGGGGAGGATCTGGGGAGGATCTCGAGAGGATCTGGGAAGGATCTGCAGAGGATCTGGGGTGAATTTGGGGGGATCTGGAGAGGATCTGGGAAGGATTTGGGGAGGATCTGAGAAAGGATCTGGGGTGGATCTGGGGAGGATGGGGGGTGGATCTGGGGAGGATGGGGGGAGGATCTGGGGAGGATCTGGGGAAGATGGGGGGAGGATCTGGGGTGGATTTGGAGAGGATCCTTCCCCCTGGCTGGGCAGGACGGGCTCTGCTCCCCGTTATCAGGGCAGCCCCACCCTGCCTGGGTGTGGGGGCCTTGTCTGGTCCCACCCAGAGCCCCATCTGTGCCCAGGATCCCTGATCCCATCCTGCACCAGGGCCCTCTCCTGGGGACACACGGCCCCGACCTGTCTCGGGGGCCAGGGGATGGGTCCTGGTGGGGTGGGCTGGGCTGGGGCACCCCCCGTGTCCGTGGACACCTTCAGAGACCCCCGTGTGCACGGAGACCCCCTGTGTCCATGGAAACCCCTGTGTCCATGGAAACCCCTGTGTCCATGGAAACCCCCTGTGTCCATGGAAATCCCTGTGTCCGTGGAAACCCCCTGTGTCCGTGGAAACCCCCTGTGTCCATGGAGACCCCCAGAGTCCCCTGTTCCCACAGAGACCCCCCTGCCCATGGAATCCTTCATGTCCATAGAACCCTCCCTGTCCATGGAACCCCTCATATCCATGGAACCTCCCCCATCTCCATGAAACCCTCCATATCCATGGAACCCCCCCCTTGTCCACGGAACCCCCCATATCCACGGAACCCTCCATGTCCATGGAAACCTCCCCCTGCCCACGGAACCCTCCATATCCACGGAGCCCCCCCGTGCCCACGGAACCCTCCGTTCCCACGGAGACCCCCGTGCCCGCAGAGCCTCCCGCGTCGCCGGAGCCGCCCCTGCCCCTTTCCCCTTACGCCATTTCCGTACTGCCCCCCCTCCCCTCCTTCCCCTCCCCTCCCTTCCCTCCCCCCCCGCGCAGCGCCCGGGGCCCGTCGCGCCCTTTGCGCACCTTTTGCGCCCGTTTTGCGCACTTTGCGCAGCGCGGGCCCCGCTGGCCGCGGCCGCGCCCTTCGGGAAGGCGGCGGGGGCGCGACCCGCGACTCGGCCTCTTTAACCCCCCCGGCTCCTCCCCCGCCGTCCCCCCGGAGCTCACCGGCCCACGAAGTTCTCGAGCACCGAGCTCTTGCCCGCGCTCTGCCCGCCCACCACGGCGATCTGCGGCAGGTCGAGGTGGCAGCTCTGGCCGATGGAGCTGAAGGCGTCCTGCAGCTTGTTGACCAGCGGGATGAGCTCCTCCATGCCGCGGTTCCCCATGGCGGGGCCGGGAGCGGCGGCGGCTCCTCCTCGCGGGGCCCGGGGCGGCGGCGGCGGCGGCGGCCAAACTTCCCCTCAGAGTCTCGCCATCCGGGCCCGCCCCCCGCCCCGCCAGCGCCGTCGCCATTGGTCGGCCCGGCTGTCCGTCAAGCAGGCGCGCCGAGCTGAGTGGGGCGGCGCGCTGCCAATCATCTCGGAGGGCGGGTGGAGAAGTGCCAGCCCTTTCTTTATTGGACGCGCGCCACGTCGCTCATGATTCCCAGCCAATGGGAGCCGCGTCAGCTGAGGGGACTAGCGGTGTAGTCCCGCCTCGCTGCGGCGGTTCTGCTGTTTCATTAGTGGAAAGGGCAGCCGCTCAGAAGCGCGAGCCAATCACCGCTCAGGACACGCGGAGGAGCCCGCCCACCTCTCTTCACCCCGCCCTCTCTCCCATTAGACAGCACGACCGCCACTCTAACCGGGATGACCAACCCGAAGGCGGAGAAGAGGAAAAGTCTCTCGCGATTCGCCAGTCAAATGTCAATCAGCAAGTTCTTCCCACTGATTAGCTGATGAGGCGCTTTCCGCCCTCCCCGGGCACGTCCCTGGGACGATTATACGCGCACAAAGAGCGACACTCCCGAGGCGAAGCCCTGGGGCCCAGTCCCCTCCACTTATCCCGAGAGGCCGCCCCGGTGAGGGCAGCAGAGCCCATTCCTGCTGTTTGCAGGCCGGGGTGAGGGGGAAGTGTCTCTGGGGTTGGACCCTCACAACAGGGCCCAACATGGCGCCCGCGTTGCCCCGGTAACGGCCACTTCCTGCGGCACTTCCGGCCGGTGAGCCCAAGATGGCGGCGCCCATGGCGGGCGCCGGGCCGGGGCCGCTCCCGGTGCTTCGGGTCGTGGCCGAGTGCGGGCGAAGCCGCGCCCGGGCCGGGGAGCTGCGGCTGCCGCGGGGGACCGTGCCCTGCCCCGTCTTCATGCCCGTGGGCACCCGCGGCACCGCCAAGGGCCTCACGGCCGCGCAGCTGGCGGCGCTGGGCTGCCGCATCTGCCTCGGCAACACCTTCCACCTGGGCACGAGGCCGGTGAGCGGCGACGGGGGAGGCAAAGGGGGGCTGGAGGGGGGGGGGGGCCGTTCCCAGACCACTCCCTGACGTGATTCCCAAGCTCCAGGTGACCCCTTTTCCCCCCACAGGGCCCGGAGCTGATCCGGCGTTCCGGGGGCCTCCACGGATTCATGGACTGGCCCCACAACCTGCTGACGGTGAGGGGGGGGTGGGAACCCCCCTCCTTGGGGGGGGACACCCTCGGGACCCCCAACCCTCACCCCCCAACCCCAGGGGCTCCCTGACCCCCCCCTTCCAATTTTGGGTCTCCCCCCCCCCAAATAACGGGGCTGAGGGAGGGTTTCTGTGCCCCCCCCATCCCCAATTTTGGGTGTGTGTCCCCCCCAGGACAGCGGGGGGTTCCAGATGGTGTCCCTGGCGAAGCTGTCGGAGGTGTCGGAGGAGGGGGTTCTGTTCCGACCCCCCCACGGGGGGGACGAGATCCTGCTGAGCCCGGAGAAATCCATCGAGATCCAGAACGCCCTGGGTGAGCTGGGGGGGGGGATCCCAGGACACCCACAGTCCCCCCTTGGATCCCCCCTAGGGCCCTGAACCCCCAAATCCAAGGGAGGGGTCCCAAAATTCAAGAGGGGTGTCCCAGGACATCCCCAACCCCTCCTTGTCCCCCTTGACCCCCCCAAATCCAAGGAGGGGAGGGCCCAAAATCCAAGGGGGTTTCCCAGAACACCCCCAACCCCTCCTTGTCCTCTCCTGACCCCCCAAATCCAAGGAGGGAAGGGCCCAAAATCCAAGGGGGGTGTGTCCCAGGACACCCCCAACCCCTCCTTGCCCCCCCTTGACCCCCCAAAATCCGAGGAGGGGAGGGCCCAAAATCCAAGGGGGTTTCCCAGAATACCCCCAACCCCTCCTTGTCCCCCCTGACCCCCCAAATCCAAGGGGGAGGACCCAAAATCCAAGGGGGTTTCCCAGAACACCCCCAACCCCTCCTTGCCCCCCCTTGACCCCCCCAAATCCGAGGAGGGGAGGGCCCAAAATCCAAGGGGGTTTCCCAGAACACCCCCAACCCCTCCTTGTCCTCTCCTGACCCCCCAAATCCAAGGAGGGGAGGGCCCAAAATCCAAGGTGTGGGTGTGTCCCAGGACACCCCCAACCTCCCCCTGGGTTCCTGAACCCCCAAATCCAAAGGGGAGCTGTCCCAGCACACCCCTAACACCCCCCTCCAGGGCCCTGACCCCCCCAAATCCAAAGGAGGGTTCCCAAAACCCAAAGGGGGGGTCCCAGGCCCCCTCTAACCCCCCCGTGCCCCCCCCCAGGCGCCGATATCGTGATGCAGTTGGACGACGTCGTGAGCAGCACCACGACGGGGCCGCGGGTGGAGGAGGCCATGGACAGGTTGGGACCCCCCCAGGACCCCCCCAGGACCCCCCCAGGGACCCCGCCTGACCCCCCCTGTCCCCCGTGCCCCCCCAGGTCCGTGCGGTGGCTCGATCGCTGCGTGGCCGCTCACGCGCGCCCGGGGGAGCAGCTGCTCTTCGCCATCATCCAGGGGGGGCTGGAGCCCACCCTGCGCCAGCGCTGCATCCAAGGTGGGGCCTTCCTCGGCACCACCATCAGCCTCAGATCATCCTCACCCCCCCACCTTCCTCACTCTCCTTGTTCTCACCCCATCCCTGGCAGGGGGTGGGTCCGGGGGGGGCTCCGGGGTGTCTGCAGGAGGTTCGGGGGTCCTGGGGAGGTTCAGGGGGGTTCAGGGGGGTTCAGAGGGATCTGGGGGAGGGTTCAGGGGGGTCCAGGGGGGTTCAGAGGGATCTGGGGGGGGTTCAGGGGGATCCAGAGGGGTTCAGAGGGATCTGGGGGGGGTTCAGGGGGATCCGGGGGGGAGTTCAGGACAGTCCAAGGGGGTTCAGAAGGGTTTAGGGTGCTCAGGGCAGTCCAGGGGGGTTCAGGACAGTCAGGGGGGGCTCAGGAGGGTTTGGGGGGTTCAGGGCAGTCCAGGGAGTCGCAGGAGGGTTTAGGGGGCTCAGGGCAGTCCAGGGGGGTTCAGGACAGTCGGGGGGGGGGGGGGCTCAGGAGGGTTTAGGGGGCTCAGGGCAGTCTGGGGGGGCTCAGGGGGGTTTTGGGTGTTCAGGGCAGTCCGGGGGGGCTCAGGAGGGTATAGGGGGTTCAGGAGGGTTTGGGGGGTTCAGGGCAGTCCGGGGGGCTTCAGGACAGTCTGGGGGGGGTTCAGGAGGGTTTGGGGGCTTCAGGGCAGTCTGGGGGGGCTCAGGAGGGTATAGGGGGTTCAGAAGGGTTTGGGGGGTTCAAGAGGGTTTTGGGTGTTCAGGGCAGTCTGGGGGGGCTCAGGGTGGCCCAGAGGCGCTCAGGGGGGTCCATGGGGGTCTCACAGCCCCCCCCCCCCCCATCCCCAGCCATGACCCAGCGGGACGTGCCGGGCTTTGCCATCGGGGGCCTGAGCGGGGGCGAGGACAAGGGGCGGTTCTGGCGCGCGGTGAAGTTCAGCGCCGAGCGCCTGCCCCGGGACAAGCCCCGTTACCTCATGGGCGTCGGGTGAGTGACTCCGGGGGGGTGGGGGTCACTCCTGCCACCTGCCCCTGACCCCCCCGGGGCGGGGGAGACCCCCTGAATCACCCCCTGTCCATGATTTCCCCCCCCCCCTCCAGCTACGCCACCGACCTGGTGGTTTGTGTCGCGCTGGGCTGTGACATGTTCGACTGCGTGTTCCCCACCCGCACCGCGGTAAGGGGGCTCGGGGGGGGGGGTTAGGGGACCCCAGGGGGGCTCTGGGGGGGGGTTAGGGGACCCCCGTGCCCCTCCCCTCCCGAGGGACCCCCTTGACCCCCCCTCCCCGTGCCCCCCGGCAGCGTTTCGGCTCCGCCCTGGTGCCCTGGGGGTCCCTGCAGCTCAAGAACCAACAGTTCGCCAAAGATTTCCGCCCCATCGACGAGGACTGCGCCTGCCCCACGTGCCAGAGGTGGGCTGGGGGGGTCCAAGGAGGGTCCGGGGGGGGTGTTTAAGGGGTCTAGGGGGGTCTGACCCCCCTCGGTGCCCCCCCCCCCCCCAGGCACAGCCGGGCCTACCTGCACGCGCTGCTCCGCTCCGAGACGGCCGCGCTGCATCTGCTCACCCTGCACAACGTCGCCTACCAGGTGGGGCCGGGGGGGTTTGGGGTGAGGGGGGGGGGTCTCTGGGGGGTCTCACCCCCCCTCTGACGCCCTCCCCTGGCCCCCCCTTTCGCTGGCAGATGAAGCTGATGGGCTCCATCCGGGAGAGCATCCTGCGGCAGCGCTTCCCGGAGTTCGTGCGGGAGTTCATGGACACCATGTACGGGGGGCGGGGGGGGGCCCCCGCCTGGGTGAGGGAGGCTCTGGCCTCTGTGGGCATCACCCTGGACTGACAGGACCCCTCCCAATCCCAGGGGGACCCCCCCAGCTTCCCCTGTGCCCCCCAATCCCAGGGGGGACCCCCAGACCACTCCCTGTGCCCCCCAGTCCCTGGAGGGATCCCCAGACCCCTCCCATGGCCCCCAATCCCAGGGGGGACACTCAGTGACCCCCTGTGCCCCCAATCCCTGGGGGGACACTCAGTGCCCCCCTGTGCCCCCCAATCCCGGGGGGGACTCCCAGACCCCCCCCCCGTGGTCCCCAATCCCTGGGGAACCCCCAGACCCCCCCCCATGCCCCCCAGTTCCCAGGAGGCCCCCCCCTCCCCCCCCTATTTTGTGTGTGTTCCCCCCCTGTATTTTTATACTTTTTATGTGGTTTTTTTACTGCTTTGGGGTTTTTTAAGGGAGGGGGGGGAAATAAAGCCTTCCCTGGGGGGAACAGCTCGTGTGGCTCCGAGTGGGGCTGAGGGACCCAGGTGGGTCTGGGGGGCCCAAATGGGTCAGGGGGGCCCAAATGGGTCTGGGGGACACATTTTGGGAACTCCAGAATGTTGGGGGGGGAGAAGAGGAGGTGACTGGGGGGACCCTCGGGGGTCCCGGGGCTGTGGGAGGGAATGGGGGGGGGGGGATTCCCAACAGGGACATTCCCATTCCCACGGTGACCCTTTGGATGTGCTGGGAGGTGACAGGGATGGACCAGGACCCCCCTCAGCGTTGGGGGGGCACAGGGGGGGCCCCTTGAGGGTCTGGAGACTTGGGGGGGGGGCTGTGCTGGGGGTCCCTGGGGAGGTGGATCCCTTGGGATGTGGATCCCTTGGGAGGTGGATCCCCTGGGAGGTGGATCCAGGGGGGCTCAGCCCTTGGACAGGGGGGTCCATATGGGGGTCGGGGGGGTCCATATGGGGCTCAGGGGGCTGGACCAGCCCCCCCTTCCTGCACCCACCACCCCTGTTTTCATCGGGTTGGGGGTCACCCCGTTGGCAGGGCCGGGGTGACAACGTGACACCCGCACGGCCACAGTGACAGCGGTGTGGCCATGGTGACACCCGTGTGGTGACACCCGTGTGGTGACACCTGTGGTGACACCTGTGGTGACACCTGCGTGGTGGCACCGGCGTGGCCTTGGTGACACCGGCGCGGTGACACGTGCGAGGTGACACCGGCTGCGAGGTGACACCGGCGCGGCCGCAGGAGGAAGTTTGAGGAGGGATTGGAAGGGGTGGGGTCCCCGGCGAGCGGGAAGAGGGACCGAGGGGGGTTTTGGGGGTGGGGTCAGGGCCGGGCGTGGCACGTGCGTCACCTGTGCCCGCTGATTTCTGCCACCGCCGCCGGCCACCGCGGCCACTGAGCCAGTGCCACCCGGGCCGGGATACTGGGAGCCACTGGGAAGGGCTGGGAGCCACTGGGACTTGCTGTGAGTGACTGGGACACACTGGGACACACTGGGAAAGGGTGAGAGCAGCTCCTGGGGTTAACTGGGAGACACTGGGAGCCACTGGGACTTGCTGTGAGTGACCGGGACACACTGGGAGTGACTGGGAAAGGGTGGGAGCAGCACCTGGAATGGAGACTGGGACACACTGGGACACACTGGGATGGGCTGAAGCAGCACCTGGGGTTAACTGGGAGACACTGGGAGTAACTGGGAAAGGCTGTGGGCAGCTCCTGGAATTAACTGGGAGACACTGGGAGTGACTGGGAAAGGGAATGGGCAGCTCCTGGAATTGAGAGACACTGGGAGTGACTGGGAAGGCTATGGGCAGCTCCTGGAATTAACTGGGAGACACTGGGAGTAAGTGGGAAAGGGAATGGACAGCTCCTGGAATTAACTGGGAGACACTGGGAGTAACTGGGAAAGGGTGTGGGCAGCTCCTGGAATTAACTGGGAGACAGTGGAAGTTACTGGGAAAGGGTGTGGGCAGCTCTGGGAATTGACTGGGAGCGACTGCAAAAGGCTGAGGAAACTGGGAAGGACTGGGCAAGGCTGAACTCTGCACCTGGGCAAACTGGGAAGGACTGGGCAAGGCTGAACTCTGCACCTGGGCAAACTGGGAAGGACTGGGCAAGGCTGAACTCTGCACCTGGGCAAACTGGGAAGGACTGGGCAAGGCTGAACTCTGCACCTGGGCAAACTGGGAAGGACTGGGCAAAGGCTGTGTGGCAAAACCAGAGGGATGAACTGGAAAAGCCCTGGGGTGAACTGGGAGAACTGGGCAGAGCTGGACTCAGCCCCGGGACCCCCGTGGCTCCCCTGAGACCCCCCAACTGGTTTGACTGGTGGAACTGGCCGGGCCCCAGCGGTGCCTCCCGCCCTTATCACGGCCGGCGGTGCCTTATCAGGGCCTGGAGAGGGAGGGGGGGAGAGGGGGGAACAGGGGAGGGGAGGGGGGGTCACCCAGGGACCCCCCCATACTGCGGGGGGGGGGAGAGGGGGGGTCACCCAGGGACCCCCCACACTGTGGGAGGGGGGGGGGAGAGGGGGAACCCTGGAACAGGGGAGGGGAGGGGGGTCACCCAGGGACCCCCCACACTGCGGGAGAGGGTGGGGGGGGGAGAGGGGAGGGTCACCCAGGGACCCCCCACACTGCGGGAGGGGGTGGGGGGAAGAGGGGAGGGTCACCCAGGGAACCCCTACACTGCGGGAGGGGGTGGTGGGCAGGGGGAGAGGGTGGGTGAGGAGAGAGGGGGGGGCTTGGGTGCCCAGCAAGTGGGGGGTGGGCACTGTGGGGGGGTCTGGGTGCTCTGGGAGGGGGGTCTGGGTGCTGTGGGAAGGGTCTGGGTGCTGTGGGAAAGGTCTGGGTGCTCTGGGAGGGGGGTCTGGGTGCTGTGGGAGGGGTCTGGGTGCTGTGGGAAGGGTCTGGGTGCTGTGGGAGGGGGGTCTGGGTGCTGTAGGAAGGGTCTGGGTGCTGTGGGAAGGGTCTGGGTGCTGTGGGAGGGGTCTGGGTGCTGTGGGAGGGGTCTGGGTGCTGTGGGAGGGGGGTCTGGGTGCACCAGGTGGGCACTGTGGGAGTGGGGCCGGGGGCCAGCGAGGCCCTGGGGGGGTGCCCAGCCAGGGGGATTTGGGTGCCACGGGATTGGGGTGCCCACCCAGTGGGAGGGATCAGAGTTCCAGTGTGATTTGGGTGCTGACAGGATCAGGGTGGGTGCTGGTGTGATTTGGGTGCTGGTGTGATTTGGGTGCTGGTGTGATTTGGGTGCCAGCAGGATTTGGGTGCCGGTGTGATTTGGGTGCTGGTGTGATTTGGGTGCTGGTGTGATTTGGGTGCCAGCAGGATTTGGGTGCTGGTGTGATCTGGGGATCAGGGTGCTGGTGAGATTTGGGTGCTGGTGTGATTTGGGTGCCAGCAGGATTTGGGTGCTGGTGTGATCTGGGGATCAGGGTGCTGGTGTGATTTGGGTGCTGACAGGATCAGGGTGCCGGTGTGACTCGGCCACCAGCGGGACCGATGTGCCAGCCCCGCCCCGGTGCCGTGCCCGCCCCGATGCCCCCTCCTCCCTCCCGCAGGTGCCCCATGAAGCCCGTGCCGATCTCCCGCCTGCTGCTGCTGCCGGCGGCGCTGGCACTGGCACTGCTGGCGCTGCGGGAGCAGCAGCGGCAGCACCTGCCCACCCAGCCCAGCCCGGTGACCCCCGGCCCGACCCCCCGGCCCCCGGCCCGCAACGGCACGGCCCCCGCGCGGCACCCGCTGCAGCCGCCGTACCCGCACCCCTACCGCTTCCTGCTCAACCACCCCGACAAGTGCCGGGCGCGGGTGCCGCTCCTGGTGCTGCTGGTGGCCTCGGCGCCGGCGGACTTCGCGGCGCGGGACGCCGTGCGCCGCACGTGGGGCAACGAGAGCTCGGTGCCGGGCGCGCCGCTGCTGCGGCTCTTCCTGCTGGGCGTGCACCCCGCCTTCGACGCCGAGCTGCGGCCGGTGCTGCGCGAGGAGGACGAGCTGCACGGCGACCTCCTGCAGCAGGACTTCCTGGACACCTACAACAACCTGACGCTGAAGACGCTCATGGGGCTGGAGTGGGTGAGCCGCTTCTGCCCCAACGCCACCTACGTCATGAAGGCCGACACCGACGTCTTCCTCAACCTGGACTTCCTGGTGCGGCGGCTGCTGCTGCCGCCCAAGCGCGGCTTCGTGACGGGCTACGTGTACCGCAACACGGGCCCGCTGCGCAGCCCCGCCTACAAGTGGTTCGTGCCGCGCGAGGTGTACCCCAACGACACCTACCCGCCCTACTGCGGCGGGCCCGGCTACGTGCTCTCGAGGGACGTGGCGCTGCGGGTCTTCGCCGTGGCGCAGACGGTGCCGCCCATCAACATGGAGGACGCCTTCGTGGGGCTGTGCCTGCACGCGCTGGGGCTGCGCGTCCGCGACGGGCCCCCCGGCGCCTTCACCATGTACCGCCTGCCCTACGACAAGTGCCGCTTCTCCCGCCTCGTCATGGTGCACCACTACGCCCCGCAGGACCTGCTCCAGGTCTGGCCGCACTTCAGGGACGCCCCCGTGGAGTGTCCGTAGGGACGGGAGCTGCCGGCGGCGCCGGGAAACCCCGGTGGCACTGGGAACTGCTGGTGGTGCTGGGAACTGCTGGGGTCACCAGGAAACACTGGTGGTACTGGGAACTGCCGGTAGCACTGGGAACTGCTGGGGTCACCAGGAAATGCTGGTGACACTGGGAACTGCTGGTGGCACTGGGAACTGCTGGTGGCACTGGGAAATGTCAGTGGCACTGGGAACTGCTGGAGTCACTGGCTTCCCTTGGTGGCACTGGGATCCACCGGTGGCACTGGGAAATGCTGGTGGCACTGGGAACTGCTGGAGTCACTGGCTTCCCTTGGTGGCACTGGGATCCACCGGTGGCACTGGGAACTGCCGGGGTCACTGGGAACCATTGGTGCCACTGGGAACTGGCAGGAGCCAGCGGTGTCACCGGGATCCACCAGTGTCCCCTTCCACCGACTGTCCCCGGGATGTGCCGGCAGCGCCGGGAACCGCCGGTGTCACCACCACGGACTGTGCCTGGTCCCGGCTCCGGAGCAGCCGCTGAACTGTTCCTATGGCTCGGTCAGGGCCGGGATCTGTCCTGTTAATTTATAGCCAATGTCTGCAATAAAAGGGCTGGAACCACCCGGAGCCTCGGCCGGTCCTGGATCCGGGCTGGGAAGGGTTCCAGGCGGCATTCCCGGTGTTTGCCAGGACAGGCCTCATTCCAGCCAGCATTCCTGGTGTTTGCCAGGACATTCCTTGTCCCAGGCAGCCTTCCTGGTGTTTTCCAGGATGTATTTTATCCCAGGCAGCCTTCCTGGTGTTTCCCAGGATGTACCTTGTCCCAGGCAGCATTCCTGGTGTTTGCCAGGATGTATTTTATCCCAGGCAGCATTCCTGGTGTTTCCCAGGATGTATTTTATCCCAGGCAGCATTCCTGGTGTTTGCCAGGATGTATCTTATCCCAGGCAGCATTCCTGGTGTTTGCCACGATGTATTTTATCCCAGGCAGCATTCCTGGTGTTTGCCACGATGTACCTTGTCCCAGGCAGCATTCCCGGTGTTTGCCAGGACAGGTTTCGTCCCAGGCAGCATTCCTGGTGTTTTCCAGGATGTATTTTATCCCAGGCAGCATTCCTGCTGTTTGCCAGGACGTGCCTCGTTCCAGGAGGCGTTCCTGGTGTTGGCACTGGACACGGAGGCCAGGACTGGAACAGCCCCTGTTTGGCCCCAGGGATTTTTAGGAGATGAATCCTCTGAATTTGGGGGAGGATTTTAGGAGAATCCTCTGAATTTTGGTTTTTATAGAGAAGACCATCCTGAATTCAGTTTTTTTTTTTTAAGGGACAAATCCTCTGAATTTGAGGGTTTTTAAGAGATAAATCCTCTGAATTTTGTTTTTTTTAGAGATCATCCTGAATTCAGGGGGTTTTAAGGACAAATCTTTTCAATTTGGGGGTTTTTAGGAGAATCCTCTGAATTTTGGTTTTTATAGAGAAGATCATCCTGAATTCAGGGGTTTTTTTAAGGGACAAATCCTCTGAATTTGGGGTTTTCTTAAGAGACAAATCCTGAATTTGGGGGTTTTTAAGAGACAAATCCTTTGAATTTTGTTTTTTTTAGAGATCATCCTGAATTCAGGGGTTTTTAAGGACAAATCTTTTCAATTTGGGGGTTTTTAAGGACAAATCCTCCAAATTTATGCATTTTAAGAGACAAATACCCCGAATTTGGGGTTTTTTTTTAAGAGACTCCTCTGACTGGGGGGGTTTGGAGGCGCAGAACCAGAACCACGCGCTGGGAGCCCAAACCATCCCGGATTCCGGGTCGATTCGTCCCCACTCCCCCCCCCACCCCACTCCCCACGACCCTTCCCCGAGAAACTGAAACCACCAGAGGCGGGAAAATACCGAAAAAAGCTCCTTTTTAACGCACTTCACAAAAGCAGAACAAGGAGGGCCCGGCCGGGGCCGCGCGGGAAGGAGGCTCCGGAATCGGACCGACCGGCCCTCCCCCCACACACTCCCTCCCCCCAAAAAAATAAAAATAATAATAATAATCCTATTCAGACCAAGTCGTCGTGGCAACTACGACCCATTAAATACGGAGGCCCAGGGGCGGCGGGCGCGGGGCGGCCGCCGGTGACGGGTCACACAGAGCGGGAGGGGACGGGGCGGGGGGGGTCCCGGGAGGGAGGGAGGGGGGGAAACGGGACCGTCCCGGGGGTCTGGGGGCTGTGGGGACTCGGGGAGGGGGGGGTTTATCTGTACTGGTAACTCATGCTGTGCTCGTTTCTGCCGTAGCCGCCCTGCGACGCCTGGTAGGAGCTGGGGGGGCCGCTGTAGTTCTGGGAGCCGGGGGAGTTGTAGTTGGACTGGGAGGAGTATCCACCTGTGGAGAGGGAGAGGGAGGGAGGGAGAGGGAGAGGGAGAGCGGGACGGGGAGGAGAGAAGGGGTGGTGGTTACGGTCACGGCGCCGCGCGGAATTCCGGCGGCGCTCCCGCCGGGATGGGAGCTGGCCGAGGCCACGGAGCCCCCGGGGGAGGGGAGGGGGTGCCAATACTGACCTTGCTTACCTTGGTACGAGGAGCCCCCGCCCCCCGAGCCCCCGTAGCCCCCGTGGGAGCCCGAGTTGTAGGAGCCGCCGCCCGAGTAGTTGTTGCCGCCGCGGCCGCTGTTGCCGCTGTAACCTGGGGAGGGGGTGGGAGAGGGGGCACGGTGAGCACGGGCAGGGACCCCCAGCAACCCCCAGCCCTGCTGCCCATCACACCCCACTGCTCTGACCAACCCAAGGGCACTTTAAACCCCCCCAAGACCCCAAAATTCCGGGAGGATTTGGGTGCGAAGGGACCTGCACCCACTGTCTGTCCAGGCAGGGGCCTCTTCCCCCAGCCCAGGGTGCTCCAAGACATGGATGATGGCCTGGGAATGTGCCTGGGCAGCCACCTCCTCTGCCCCTTCTCCTCATCCATCCATTTATCCATCCACTCATCCATCCATCCATCCACCCATCCACTCATCCATCCATCCATCCATCCACTCACCCATCCATCCATCCATCCACTCACCCATCCATCCATCCATCCCTCCATTCATTCCTACATCCATCCATCCATCCATCCATCCATCCATCCATCCATCCATCCACCCATCCATCCATCCACCCAACCATTCACCCATCCATCCACCCATCCATCCCATCCATCCATCCATCCACCCATCCATCCACCCACCCACCCATCCATCCCTCCATCCCTCCCTCCATCCATCCATCCATCCCTCCATCCATCCATCCATCCATCCCTCCATCCATCCACCCATCCATCCATCCCTCCATCCATCCACCCACCCATCCATCCACCCATCCATCCATCCTTTCTTCCATCCACCCACCCTCTCTCCCTCCCTCCCTCTGTCCCTCCCTCCCACCCCCGGGCCGCACTCACTGTATTTGCTCTCGTAGTTGTAGTCGGAGCCGCCGCTGGGCGAGTTGTAGGAGTTGGAGTAGGAGTAGCCGCCGCCGCCGCCGCCCTGCCCGTGGCCGTAGCCCTTCTGCTTGCCCTGCCCGGGGCCGTAGCCGCCGTACTGGCCCTGCCCGTAGGGCTGCTGGCCCTGGTGGGCCGAGTACCCGGAGCCGTAGGAGGCCTTCTGGCCCCCGCCGTGCTGCTGCTTCTTGCCGCCGTGCTTGGGCGGCGCCGGCGCCGTGTACCCGTCGCCGGACTGGTAGTAGGAGCCGTAGCCCGAGGAGCCGCCGCCGCCACCGCCCCCCGAGTTGGAGTGGCCGCCGTTGCTGTAGAACTGGCCTGGACAGAGAGAGGAGGGTCAGGGGACGGAGCACCAATCCTGATCCTGATCCTGATCCCAATCCCACTGCCGCTCCCGATCCCACTGCCGCTCCCGATCCCGATCCCACTGCCACTCCTGATCCCGATCCCACCGCCACTCCTGATCCCACTGCCGCTCCCGATCCTGATCCCACTGCCAATCCCGATCCCACTGCCACTCCTGATCCCACTGCCGCTCCTGATCCCACTGTCACTCCCAATCCTGATCCCACAGCCACTCCTGATCCCGATCCCACTGCCACTCCTGATCCCACTGCCGCTCCCGATCCTGATCCCACTGCCACTCCTGATCCCGATCCCACTGCCGCTCCCGATCCCACTGCCGCTCCCGATCCTGATCCCACTGCCACTCCTGATCCCGATCCCACCGCCACTCCTGATCCCACTGCCGCTCCCGATCCTGATCCCACTGCCAATCCCGATCCCACTGCCACTCCTGATCCCACTGCCGCTCCTGATCCCACTGTCACTCCCAATCCTGATCCCACAGCCACTCCTGATCCCGATCCCACTGCCACTCCTGATCCTGATCCCACTGCCACTCCTGATCCCAATCCCAATCCCGATCCTGATCCCGATCCCACTGCCACTCCTGATCCCACTGCCACTCCTGATCCCACTGCTGCTCCTGATCCCACTGCCGCTCCTGATCCCACTGTCGCTCCCAATCCCAATCCCACTGCCACTCCTGATCCCAATCCCACTGCCACTCCCGATCCTGATCCCACTGCCACTCCTGATCCCGCTGCCAATCCCAATCCCACTGCCACTCCTGGTGTGTGCCGGCACCGGTGAGGGGCAGGATGAGGTCCTGGCACTGCCAGTGCCACATCTGTTGGCCTCACACCGGGGTCCGGCCCCCCCAGAGAGACCCCCCAAGATCCCTGTGACTTCGGCAGGACCCCCAGGATTCCAGCGGGATTCCCATGATTCCAGTGGGATTCCCATCATTCCAGTGGGACCCTCGTGACTCCGGTTGGATCCTCATAATTCCAGTAGGACCTCCATGACTCCGGTGTGAGCCCTGTGACTCCAGTGGGACCCCCGTGACTCCAATGGGACCCCTGTGACTCCGACAGGACCCCCATGATTCCAGCAGGACCCCCGTGATTCCAGCAGGACCCTCGTGATTCCAGTGGGACCCCACAATTCCAGCGGGATTCCCATAATTCCAGTGGGACCCCCATGATTCCAGCAGGACCCTTGTGATTCCAGCAGGACCCCTGTGACTCTGGCAGGACCCCCACGATTCCAGCGGTATTCCCATGATTCCAGTGGGACCCTTGTGATTCCAGTGGGACCCCCATGATTCCAGCAGGACCCCCATGATTCCAGCAGGACCCCCATAATTCCAGTGGGATTCCCATGATTCCAGCAGGATTCCCATAATTCCAGCGGGATTCCCATGATTCCAGCAGGATTCCCATAATTCCAGTGGGATCCCATGATTCCAGCAGGACCCTCGTGATTCCAGTGGGACTACCATGATTCCAGCAGGACCCCCATGATTCCAGCAGGACCCTTGTGATTCCATAATTCCAGCAGGATTCCCATAATTCCAGCGGGATTCCCATGATTCCAGCAGGACCCCCATGACTTCAGTGGGACTCCCGTGATTCCAGCAGGATTCCCATGATTCCAGCAGGACCCCCATGATTCCAGTGGGACCCTTGTGATTCCAGCAGGACCCCTGTGACTCTGGCAGGACCCCCACGATTCCAGCGGTATTCCCATGATTCCAGTGGGACCCTTGTGATTCCAGTGGGACCCCCATGATTCCAGCAGGACCCCCATGATTCCAGCAGGACCCCCATAATTCCAGTGGGATTCCCATGATTCCAGCAGGATTCCCATAATTCCAGCGGGATTCCCATGATTCCAGCAGGATTCCCATAATTCCAGTGGGATCCCATGATTCCAGCAGGACCCTCGTGATTCCAGTGGGACTACCATGATTCCAGCAGGACCCCCATGATTCCAGCAGGACCCTTGTGATTCCATAATTCCAGCAGGATTCCCATAATTCCAGCGGGATTCCCATGATTCCAGCAGGACCCCCATGACTTCAGTGGGACTCCCGTGATTCCAGCAGGATTCCCATGATTCCAGCAGGAACCCCATCCAGCCCCGTCCCAGGGCCCCAGCGCGTCGCTCCCGCGCGTCTCTCGATTCTCCGCAGCGACTCCAAAGCCCAAACTCCATCCAAGCCGAGCCAGGAATGCTCCAAAACAAGGGATAATCCCGTTCCTGGGACGAGGAACGACACCGATGTCCCCGCCTGGGTCTGCAGGAATCCCATGGGAACAAAGACTCCGCAGCTCCACGGTTTATCTTCTGGGAATGGCGGTGATTCCATCCGGGATCGGAGTCAATCCGGGGGTAATTCCACGTGTGGAGGGTTCCACAGCCAAGCTCCCAAAGTGATTCCTTCCCCGCCGAATTCCCGAAATTTGGAGGGTTCCACAGCCAAGCTCCCAAAGTGATTCCTTCCCTGCCCGATTCCTGAACTTTGGGGAGTCCTCGTTCCACAGAAAACTGGGCACGTCCCAAACTAACCTTCCTTTGGAGGAACCAAAGCCACCAGAACCCAACTGACGCCGCAGATCCGGACAGACGGGAGAGATTTGGTCGAGAAGTTGCCCAAGAGTGAAATCCTGTGGGCTTCGCTCCCGGAATTCCGCGTGAAACGACCGGGATGACCCACGGCGGATCCCGGCTCCGCCCCCACGTTCCATGGCTGGGTTGCCCAGAGCCCCTGGAGGCACCTGGATTTTAGTGGGATCCGTTATTTCGGGCTCGTTTCCTCGATTCTCCCCCACGTCCCCCTTTTTCCACGGAGGGTTTTTTATTCCTCTTCCGCAGCAAATCCCGATTTCCTCACATGGACACGAGGCTCCGGAACGAAGTCGCCTCCAGGGCTGCAGCCGGATGTGAGCAGAGTCCCCTGGGGCCATTCCCAGGGGGAAAACGCCCGGATTTGGATCCAGCAGGAGCACTGGGGGCTCCGGAGCGAGGGGGGGGATGATTCCCACCACACAGCTGGAAGTTGAGCTCTCCCCCATCAACGTTCCTGGATTTTTCCCTTCTATCCCAACACTCCTCACAACAAGCACTTACTGTAGCCGGCGGTGGCGGAATTCCCTCCGTAGCCGTAGCTCCCGTACCCGGCCCCTGCAGCGGCACAAAAGGGGGGAATAAATAAAACAGGGATTCGGAGGAGAAAACGTCCCATCTTGCTACAAGAGCCAGAGGGGAGGTCATTCCCAAATGGGGGGGTTTGGGGGAATTCTGGTCCATCCAGGTGCTGTGGATACAATGGCAGAGGGGGATCATTCCCATTTGGGGTGTTCTGGCCCCTCCAGGTGCTCTGGACACAGTTCCAGAGGAGGATCATTCCCATCTGGGATGTTCTGGCCCCTCCAGGTGCTCTGGACACAATGCCAAAGGGGGAGATCAATCCTCCTTATTTTGGGGGGCTCTGGCCCCTCCAGGTGCTCTGGACACAGTTCCAGAGGAGGATCATTTCCATCTGGGATGCTCTGGCCCCTCCAGGTGCTCTGGACACAGTTCCAGAGGAGGATCATTCCCATTTGGGATGTTCTGGCCCCTCCAGGTGCTCTGGACACAGTTCCAGAGGGGGGTTCATTCCCATTTGGGATGTTCTGGCCCGTCTGGGTGCTGGGAACACAATGCCAGAGGGGGATCATTCCTGTTTGGGATGTTCTGGCCCCTCTGGGTGCTCTGGACACAGTTCCAGAGGGGGATCACTCCCGTTTGGGATGTCCTGGCCCCTCCAGGTGCTGCAGACAGGATGCCAGAGGGGGGTATCCCTCCCTGGGGGGGTCTGGCCCTCACCTGTGTTCATGTAGCCGCCGTGGTTGCCGCCGAAGCCGCCCCGGCCTCTCCCGCGGCCCCGGATGTTTCCGCCCCGGCCGCGGCCGCGCATGTTGGGGGGCGGGGGGGCCTCGTTGTGCATGGGGCCCCCCATGCCGAACCCCGGGTTGTGCTGCTGAGGGCACAGAGAGACACAGAGAGGACGGAGGCGTCACCCAGAGCCTCCCAGAACACCTCTGGAAAACCAGAGGGGAACAGCCGGAGCTCCCACCGGCTCCCACCCCGGAGCCGCGGGAGTGGGACCGGGAACTGGGGAGCCCCCGAACCCGGAGGGTGTTCGCCACAAAACCTGAGGGGGTTTGGGATTGCAGGCCCCAAGATCCACCTGTCCCCCCCTGTCTGTACCCCGTTCCCAGCCCCAGGAAGGGATCAGACCCCGGAGCCGCCGACCCCCCGAGCTGCGCCCCAGAGCCGTGCAAGTGGGGATTTACTCACTTTGACTGGGAATTTGGGGCCCCCCCTGGCTGGCACGGGGGCTCTCTTCTTCTTGTTCTGCTCGATGGCCACGGGGGCGTCCGGGAACAGCTTCTCCAGCGCGGCCAGCGCCGCGTAGGCCTTGGCCACCTTCTTGTTCGAGCCGGCGCCTTGGAACTTCTGCCCGTCCACCTCCACCTGGGGAAGGGAGGAAACCGCCCGTGTCAGTGGGAAAGGGCACAAAAGATGGGGCCACTTGGGAAAATGAAGCATTTCTATGGAGCCTACGGGCAATCCCAGAGCTGGGAGCACTCTGGGTGAGGCTGGATGAGGCTGGATGAGGCTCTGCCCCCCAGCCCATTAATGAGCTTTGAAGGGTCTTTCCCAACCCGAACCACTTGGGTTTGAAGGTTTAAACTCCTGGGAAGGTGGGATGAGGCGGCTTCCCAAGCTCTTTTCCCACCCAACCCGCCCTGGATGGGATGACCCGAGCTCCTGGGAAGGGGCTGGAGCCCAGGTGCCCCCTCCTCACCTCCATGACAAAGCGCTTGTCGTGGCTGCCGCCCGTCTCCGAGATCAGCTCGTACTTCAGCCCGCGCCGCTTCTCGTTCAGCTCCATCACGGGGTTCTTCCCGTGCTTTGTCAGGATTGGTCCCTGCTGCTTCACGTTCTGCAAGGGGAGAAGGACGCCTGAACCCCCAGAATGAACCCCCAGCGGGCCCGGAGCTGCTTCTCCCGACACGTCCTGTGGGAAGCGACGCCGCGAAGCCGCGTCTGCCTCGGGTTTTACCCGCGACCCGGAGAACCAACGGTCACCCCCAGGCCGTGTCCCCTCACCCCCCGAGGCCGTGTCCCCACCCCAGGCCGTGTCCCCCCCGCTGTGCTCACCTCGGGGGTCTGATCTGCCGGGGGCGAGGCCGCCGTGGGCGTCGACACCGTTTCGACGACGGGCGGAGGAGCGACGACCACCGGCTTCTGCTCCGTCTCCTCCGCCGACTCGTCACCCTTCCCGGAGTCTTTGCCTTCCACCCCGGTGGGTAACCCCATGTCTTGCAACACCTGGAGAGGCGGAGCGGGGTCAGGGGCCTTGCTCGGCTCCAGGGGCTCCCGCCTGCCCCACCCACCAGACCCCGGCGCTCGGCATTCCCAAATCCCGCGGGCGCTCCCCGAATCCCACGGGCGCGCCTGTCCGTGCCCCCATTTCCAGCCCCACACCTGCCTGTGCCCCCATTTACACCCCTCCCCACCCGGGGCTGAGCTGCTCCCGCCCCATCCTGGGGTTTTCCCGCTCCCCCCCTCACCTTGACGGCCACGTGCAGCTTCGCCGTCTTCTTGGAGGGCCCCGAGGCCTCGAAGGTGCTGCCGTCGATCTCCACGGACATGGTGAAGATGGGGGCGTGCACGGGGCCGGTCTGGGACACCAGCTTGTACTGCAGCCCCGGCTTGAGCTGGTTCAGCTTCATCAGGGCGTTCATGGCCTGCGGCGGCTCCAGCTTCTCCTCTGGGGGAGGAACCCACGCGGCGCTTGGCGGGCGCTCGGCGGCCCGGCAGGACCCAAAATGATCCCCCACCGGCACTTCCCGGGTTTGGACTGGGTGCAACTGGTGATCTTTTATCTCAGGGCGGCCCTGATGGGCCTTTGCCGCTCCCAGACCAGTCTGTTCCCATCCCAGACTAGTTCTGCCAATCTTTCCCAACTCAGAGCAGTTCCCATTAGTCTTTTCCCATTCCAGACCAGTTCCTATTGGTCTGTTCCCATTCCAGACCAGTTCTTATTGGTCTGTTCCCATTCCAGACCAGTTCCCATTGGTCTGTTCCCATTCCAGACCAGTTCTTATTGGTCTGTTCCCATTCCAGACCAGTTCTTATTGGTCTTTTCCCATTCCAGACCAGTTCTTATTGGTCTGTTCCCATTCCAGACCAGTTCTTATTGGTCTTTTCCCATTCCAGACCAGTTCCCATTGGTCTGTTCCCATTCCAGACCAGTTCCTATTGGTCTGTTCCCATTCCAGACCAGTTCCCATTGGTCTTTTCCCATTCCAGACCAGTTCCCATTGGTCTGTTCCCATTCCAGACCAGTTCTTATTGGTCTGTTCCCATTCCAGACCAGTTCCCATTGGTCTGTTCCCATTCCAGACCAGTTCCTATTGGTCTGTTCCCATTCCAGACCAGTTCTTATTGGTCTGTTCCCATTCCAGACCAGTTCCTATTGGTCTGTTCCCATTCCAGACCAGTTCCTATTGGTCTGTTCCCATTCCAGATCAGTTCCCATAGGTCTTTTTCCATCCTAGACCAGTTCCAACCGGTCTTTTCCCATTCCAGACCAATTCCTATTGGTCTTTTCCAATTCAGACCAGTTCCCATCAGTATTTTCTTATCTCAGACCAGTTCCAATCACTCTTTCCCCATTCCAGACCAGTTCCCATTGGTCTTTTCCAATTCCAGACCAGTCCTGACCCATATTTTCCCACTTCAGACCAGCCCTGATCAGTATTTTCTGATCCCAGACCAGTTCCTGGTGGTATTTTCCAATTCCAGACAACTCCTGATCTTTTCCTCCTTGGTCTCAGTTTTACCCAAGCACAAACCTCCCAGTTTCAAGTTATTTTATCAATCCCCTCACCCCTATTTAGAGCCCAAGATCCTGCACCCCTGAGCCCCCATTCCCCCCTGTCTGTGCCCCCATTCCCCCCTGTCTGTGCCCCCATTCCCCCCTGTCTGTGCCCCCATTTCCCCCTGTCTGTGCCCCCATTCCCCTCTATCTGTGCCCCCATTCCCCCCCATCTGTGCCCCCATTCCCCCCTGTCTGTGCCCCCATTCCCCCCTCTCTGTGCCCCCATTCCCCTCTATCTGTGCCCCCATTCCCACCTGTCTGTGCCCCCATTCCCCTCTATCTGTGCCCCCATTCCCCCCTGTCTGTGCCCCCATTCCCCCCTGTCTGTGCCCCCATTCCCCCCTGTCTGTGCCCCCATTCCCCCCTGTCTGTGCCCCCATTCCCCCCTGTCTGTGCCCCCATTCCCACCCCTCTGTGCCCCCATTCCCCCTGTCTGTGCCCCCATTCCCCCCTGTCTGTGCCCCCATTCCCCTCTATCTGTGCCCCCATTCCCTGTGCCCCCATTCCCCCCTGTCTGTGCCCCCATTCCCCCCTGTCTGTGCCCCCATTCCCCTCTATCTGTGCCCCCATTCCCCTCTGTCTGTGCCCCCATTCCCCTGTCTGTGCCCCCATTTTCCCCCATCCATGCCCCCATTCCCACCCATCCATGCCCCCATTCCCTGTGCCCCCATTCCCAGCTGTCTGTGCCCCCATTCCCCCCCATCCATGCCCCCATTCCCACCCCCCCGTGCCCCCATTCCCACCCCTCTGTACCTACCTCTCGTTAACTCAATACCTTTTTTCTGAATCTTCTTCTTCTTCTTGCTGGGGGATTTCTCCTCCCCGTCCTCCTCCATCGGCCTCTTCATGGGGGTCACGGCGTAGGTGGTGCTGGGCGGGATCTGGACTGTGGGGGACCAGCACAAGGAGCCCCTCAAAGCTCTGCTCCCCACCCCGAGCCGGGGGGGAGGTCGGGGGCCATCCCCCCCCCTCCCAGTACGTACCAGTATAGTCGACCGGGTTCTCGTTCTTTGGTTTCTTGGGCATTTTGGAGGGCAGGGGGTCCATGCCCAGGACCTTGTGGAGCTGGCCGAAGGCGGCGAGCCGCAGCGCGTGCTGGGGAGAGGACGGGCCGTCAGCCGGGGGGCCACGGGGGACCCGCCGCCCGCAGCCCCCGCCCGCCCTCACACCGATCCTCAGCCCTCCGCGGGACCCTCTGGATTGACCGATTCTGGGGGGTTTAACCCAAAAATGGGGGCCGTGGGGGGGGGGTGGTGGGGCAAGTCACTCCTCAACACCTGATTCTTTGCTCTGGTTCAGGCCAAGCTCCGCGCCCCGGGAGGGCGGCCCGGGCTCGGCCACCGGCGGCCACGGGGCACTAGTCTACGTTGGCCAACGGGGCCGGGAGCGGCGGGCGAGCCGGGGAATTCCGCAAGGTCTGGAGGTCACACTATACCTGAGCACTCTGTGTGATATCTTCCCTTTGTTGTCTGTCTAGATGCCCAATAGCATCAGTGGCTTCTTTTTCACAAGGGTCATAAATACCAGAACCATCTGAAGGCAGGAAACAAGGAAGATATGCAGAGAATTATCCCGGGGCTCTCTAAAGCCACTAAACTAAAGTCCCTGGGGCGGCACCAACGCTCCGGGAGCGCGGCCGGCCACGATCCGGCCACGATCCGGCCACGATCCGGCGCTCTGGGTGGGACTCCCCGGGCTCGGGACTCCCCGGGCTCGTTTCCAGGGACACTCTGCGGGAAGCTGCTCCCGACCTCTCCGGGAGCCGAGCGGTCCCTCCCTCTCTCTACGAGGCTGAGGTGGCTCTGAGCCGGCGTCCCGAGGGCGGGGACGGTTCCCGGCGCGGCCGGAGCCGGGCCGGACCACGAGGGGCTGCCCGGTCGCCGCGTCACCCCCCGCGCTCCTCCCGGCGCCGCTTCCCGGCGGGAAGGGCGGTGGCCGGGGCGGCTCACCTGGCATGACGATGCCCGAGGCCAGGCACTCCAGCACCCGGCGCAGCGCCTCGCCCGCGCCCATGGGCCGGTTGGCCGTCCCGATGGACTTCTCACACAGCAGCTCCAGCGGCTGCAAGGCAAGGACGGGCGTGAGGGAGGGCACGGGGAGCCCGGGGGAGGGACCCCGGGAGAGGGACCCCGGAAAGGATCCTGGGAGAGGGACCCCAGGAGAGGGACCCTGGGAGAGGGACTCTGGAGGGGGATCCTGGGAGAGGGATCCTGGGAGAGGGACCCTGGAGAGGAATCCTGGGAGAGGGATCCTGGGAGAGGGACTCTGGAGAGGGACTCCAGGGGAGGGACCCCAGAGAGGGATCCTGGGAGAGGGACTCCAGGGGAGGGACCCCAGAGAGGGATCCTGGGTGAGAAATCCTAGAGAGGGACCCCCAAGAGGGATCCTGGGAGAGGGACCTTAGAGAGGGACCCCTGAAAGGGATCCTGGGAGAGGGACCCCAGAGAGGAATCCTGGGTGAGAAATCCTAAAGAGGGAGCCCCAAGAGGGATCCTGGGAGAGGAATCCCGGATAGGGATCCTGGGAGAGGGACCCTGGAGAGGGACTCCAGGGGAGGGATCCCAGAGAGGGATCCTGGGTGAGGAATCCCAGAGAGGGATCCCAGAGAAGGATCCTGGGTGAGGAATCCCAGAGAGGGATCCCAGAGAAGGATCCTGGGAGAGGGACCCTGGAGAGGGACTCCAGGGGAGAGATCCCAGAGAGGGATCCTGGGAGAGGGACCTCAGAGAGGGATCCTGGGAGAGGGACCTCAGAGAGGGATCCTGGGAGAGGGACCTCAGAGAGGGATCCTGGGTGAGGAATCCCAGAGAGGGACCCCAGAGAGGGATCCTGGGACAGGAATCCCAGGAGAGGGACCCTAGAGAGGAATCCCAGAAGAGGGACACCGGAGAGGGATCCTGGGAGAGGAATCCTGGGAGAGGGACCCTGGGAAAAGGACCCAGGAAAGGGACTCCAGGAAAGGGACCCAGCATGGAGCAGCTTCCAGTTCCCAGAGAAGGAGGAGTCAGGCTGTGGAAATCGGGAATTGGTAAAAACAGTTTGATAACAACGTGATTAGATCATTAATATAACGAGCTGATGGCACCAGGCTGTTTGATAACTGGAAAAACAATGGGTTAAGGTGATAATTAATTGATAATTGATAGAACAAGTTGCTAATGTGATCTGAGAACGGCCTGGTTTGATAACCGATAAAATTATTTGATAATTGATAAAACTATTTGATATCATGACTTGATAACTGACAGAAATATTTTGTAATAATGCCATTAAAATAATTGATACTTATTGATAAAACCATTTGATAATGTGACTTGGAAACTTATGGAAATTACTTTGCAATCATGTGATTTGATAATTGATATTTGATAACTGATAAAGCCACTTGCCAACGACAATGGTTTGATAATTCATAAAACAATTTGCTGCTAACGAGATTTTACAGCTGATAAAACCCCCACCAATGGGATTTGATAACTGATAAGATGTTTTGATTGATAATAATGTGGTTTAGCCACTGAGAAAACAACTCAATAATAACGTGGGTTGAGAACTGATAAAGCCATTTGATAATAACAGGAATGAGTAATTGATAAAGCAACTGGATAATGATGTGAGTGGGTAATTAATAAAGCAGTTTGATACCAACCTGAGTGAATAACTGCTAAAGCAATTAATGTGACTGACTACTGATAAGGCAATTAACAATGTGGTGGGTCATTGATAAGGCAATTAAAAATGCAATGGGTCATTGATAAGGCAACTAAAAATGTGGTGGGTCATTGATAAGGCAATTAAAAATGTGATGGGTCATTGATAAGGCCAATAACAATGGGGTGGGTCATTGATAAGGGAATTAAAAATGTGAAGGATAATTGATAAGGCCAATAACAATGTGGTGGGTCATTGATAAGGGAATTAAAAATGCAATGGGTCATTGATAAGGCAACTAAAAATGTGGTGGGTCATTGATAAGGCCACTAAAAATGCAATGAGTCATTGATAAGGCAACTAAAAATGTGAAGGGTCATTGATAAGGCAAATAACAATGTGGTGGGTAATTTATAAGGCAATTAAAAATGAAAAGGGTCATTGATAAGGCAATTAAAAATGCAATGGGTCATTGATAAGGCAATTAAAAATGTGAAGTGTAATTGATAGGGCCAATAACAATGTGGTGGGTCATTGATAAGGCAATTAAAAATGTGAAGGGTAATTGATAAGGCCAATAACAATGTGGTGGGTCATTGATAAGCCAATTAACAATGCGAAGTGTAATTAATAAGCCAATTAACGCCGTGCTGGTGGCTGATTGGCACCGCACAACGCCCGCTCTGCGCCTCTCAGGGCGGACATGTCGCTCGTCCGTAGAAACCTGGGAAAGGGGCCGTGCCTTGGAAACTTGGGAAAGAGGAGAGCTGACCTTCAGCTGGGAGAAACGCTGGCAGCCCCCCTCCCACCCCGGGAAAGGGAGAAGGGAGGGAATTACCCATCCTCGGAGCGGGGCCCAGGTGGGGACGCGGGTGCAGAGGTCCCGCAGCACTCGGATCACGATGACGCACGACTTCAGCCCGTTGGCCCTGGCCTGGAAGCGGAACCGAAACCACAGAGGGATTCACCGAGCGCGCCCGCCCGCGCCGCGCCGTCCAGTCCCTCTCCAGGTGCTGCTTTGCCGAGGGGAAAGCCGGAGGAGCTCCGCGCCCGGAGCCGCGCCCGGAGCCGCCGAGGGCACGGCCGGGCCGAGCCGAGGGCACGGCCACGCCGAGGGCACGGCCACGCCGACCTGACTCCTCACACAAAGCAGCAGCTCCGCGGCTGCTCCGTACCAAAATAAAATAAAAAAAAAAAAGGCTCCTAAAGTGTCACCGCGGCGCCTCTTTAGCAGCTGTGCCGCCCACAGCCGCTAAGTCCGGCACCTCCGAGCGGCCACTCCGGCTCCGAAAAACACTCAGCCCCTTAAAAGAGTTTACCAATGTTTCTACTTAAAGATAAATATAAGAACAAAATGCAAACCTGGAACCACTTGGCGTGGCGCAGAGACGCCAAGGCAGCAAGGCATTTCTGCCTGTCCAGAACGTCCGGGGAGTCGGTGACTGAGAGCGTTTCTAGTCGTGGATGGAATAAGAAGACAAGGCACGGTTTGACCAAGGGGCTTCTGTCGGGCCGAGGGGGAGGAGGCAGCATCCTAACGGGCAGCTGAGGCTCCCCAAGAATCCTGCCGGGATGCCGGGAGCGGGAGGGGAGGAAGGGGCTGCGGCGCTGCCGCCGCGCGGCCTCGCCCGGGGGGGGCGGCTGCAGAGAGGGGGGGGAAGCTCAATTCCCAGGGATGGATGGGCTCTGGGAAGAGGAGGAGGAGGAGGAGGCAGGAGGAAGAGGAGGAGAAGAAAGAGGAGGAGAAGGTAGGAGGAGGAGGAGCGAGAGGCTCGGTGGAGGGGACAGAGATCCCTGCCGGCTGGAGAGGCGGCAGCGAGGCCGGGAGGGGTCACCGGGGGGGAATTTAAGGTGCGTGACCCCCGGCTCTGCGCCCGGAGCGTGGGCGGGAGGGGAGGGGATCCAGGGAACCCTCCGCCCGGAAGGATGGCTGCCCCGGCCCCGGCCCGCGACAGAGAACGTCCTGTTGGTCAAAGGTCCAGCGTCCCTAAAATCGACAAACTAGAAGGCTCGGAGACGAGGTCAGAGATCAACACCAGAGATCAACAGTCAAGAGCACAACGAGGGCCCCGGTCTGTGCTGCAGCAAAACTGAGGAAGGGCCTGAAAGTCGCCCGAAGCTGCTGGAGATCAGGGTTTTAGATAAGGCTAGTGCGGAGCGGGGGACCCGCCGGCCCTACGGAGCCCATCGGAATCGGAGCGAACAACCGGCGGCTGCCCGGGAATTGTTGACCCCAAAGGGAATTTGGAGGAGCTAACTTTATCCAAAACTCTGCATCGCTTTCCGGAGAACTGAACCTGAGGTGCTGGGAGAGCCGCGGGAGGGGCCCCGAGCACACCCGTGGTTCTGCTGCAACACACACCGGGGGGACATCCCGGAACATCCCCGGTTCATGGACATGCAACTCCTCGGACAAGAAGCCTTCGAGAGGGTGGTGGTGGTTTTTTTTTTGGGGGGGTTTTTTTTTTTTTTTTTAAACAAATCCGCTTTTTTATTTTCATGTCACTGCACTGACATGGCCGGGGACAAACCACGAGTAAATACAACGAGATGATGGATTAGTGAACTGAAGGCCCAAGTGGAACCAAAACGAAGGATAAAATAATAACGGTACTCGGAAAAAAATAAATAAATAAATAAATAAATAAATAAAAAACCCAAAAGAGCAAACTCCCACGTGAAAGGTGCTCCTCAGCTTCGGAGCGCTCGGCCCGGACAAACCGCAACCGGGGGTCGCGATGAGGTTGGCGGAACTAAGGAGTTTTTCGGCTGGAATTTGGCCCAGAGGGAGCTGCCGGGCTCCGGCCTGAAGCTGAAGAGCACGCTTTCCCGGTGCTCCGCCGCGCCCTGCCGGGCCCGGGCCGGCCGTACCTCCGGCCAGCTGCTTCTCCAGCTCCTCCCGGACCACGGGCGACGTCAGGTGGATGGTGAGGCTCAGCGGGGGCTCCTTCGTGTTCTTGATGACGATGGCGGCGTCGCCCACCGACTGGATGACCTCGTACTTGTCCTCGGTGATCGCCTGCAACGCCACGGCCCCGCTCAGCTCCCGAGCCGGGGAGACTGCCCGCGGCCCTGCCCGGCCAAAGCCCAGCGCCCGGAGCAGCCTGGAGCAGCCTGGAGCAGCCTGGAGCAGCCTGGAGCTGCAGGAGGTGTCTGCCCGCCCACGGCAGAGGGTTGGAGATCCCTGGGCATGCAGGAGCCTTGAGGTCCCCTCCAAGCCAAACCATTCCATGATTCCATGGCTCTGGAGCACCTCTGCTCCAGGGACGGGCTGGGAGAGATGGGGGTGTTCAACTGGAGAAGGGAAGGCCCCAGGGAGACCTTAGAGCCCCTCCTGGGGGGAGCCTAAAGCTCTGCCTAAAGGGGCTCCAAGAGAGCTGGGAAGGGACTTTGGGCAAGGGCCTGGAGGGACAGGACCAGGGGGAATGGCTTCCCACTGCCAGAGGGCGGGGTTAGATGGGACACTGGGAAGGAATTCCTCCCTGTGAGGGTGGTGAGGGGCTGGGCTGGGGCTTCCCAGAGAAGCTGTGGCTGCCCCATCCCTGGAAGTGTCAAAGGCCAGGTTGGACGGGGCTTGGAGCAACCTGGGATAGCGCAGGGTGTGCTGGTGGAAGGGGCGGGATGGGATGAGCTCCAAGGCCCCTTCCAACCCAAACCATTCCTGATTAATGAGAAGTTCGTTTAACAATCCCAAAGAACCTCTGAAAGCGACTTTCCCGAGCCGGAAGGCGGGCACCGGAGCGACCCCAAAGGAATTCCGGCGGCCCCACTCACCGCCAGCTGCACCCCCAGGTTGTCGGCGACCTTCTCCAGGAGCTTGGCCGTGGGTTTGTCTTTGCACAGCAGGACCAGCTCCAGGTCCAGGTCCCCCTTGAGCAGGAGGCCTTTGGCCACCAGCCCCACGCGCATCACGCCCCGCAGGGTCCTCGTCAGCTGCTCCGTGGCCTTCTGATCCCTGAAAACACGCGGCATGCGCTCAAACCCCACGGAATGCGCCACCACACCCGACCTAAGGGACGGATCCACGGGGATTCACCCGGGATGGATCTACCACACCTGCCCCAAACAGTCATCAGTTAATTCCCCCCAATCCCACAGCCAGGGAAAACAACTTCCCCCCCCGATTTTCAGGGATGCCGGCGGCGCCCTTCGCTCCTCACCCTCCTTCCCTGTTCTCCTCACCCTCCTTCCTTGTTCTCCTCACCCTCCTTCCTTGTTCTCCTCACCCTCCTTCCTTGTTCTCCTCACCCTCCTTCCCTGTTCTCCTCACCCTCCTTCCCTGTTCTCCTCACCCTCCTTCCCTGTTCTCCTCACCCTCCTTTCCTTCCCTGTTCTCCTCACCCTCCTTCCCTGTTCTCCTCATCCTCCTTCCCTGTTCTCCTCACCCTCCTTCCCTGTTCTCCTCACCCTCCTTCCTTGTTCTCCTCACTCTCCTTCCCTGTTCTCCTCACCCTCCTTCCCTG
The DNA here is from genome assembly GCF_025592945.1 of Manacus candei. Taxonomy (NCBI): domain Eukaryota; kingdom Metazoa; phylum Chordata; class Aves; order Passeriformes; family Pipridae; genus Manacus; species Manacus candei. The sequence goes on from NW_026138341.1 coordinate 64,527, forward strand.
TTCTCCTCACCCTCCTTCCCTGTTCTCCTCACCCTCCTTTCCTTCCCTGTTCTCCTCACCCTCCTTCCCTGTTCTCCTCACCCTCCTTCCCTGTTCTCCTCACCCTCCTTCCTTGTTCTCCTCCTCGGCCGCCGTCTCCATGGACTCCGACTCCGGCTGCTCCCCGCTGACTTTCTCCTGCTCGTCGATCCAGTCGGAGACGGCTTTGAGCGCTCGCTCCGTGTGGGAAACCATGTTCTGCACTGCCTCCAGCTCCTCCTGCGTGGGGTACACGGCCGAGTGCTTGGCCATCACGTGCCGGTCGTCGTTGACGAAGATCCGCATCGGGCGCTGCCAAGGGACGAGTTCGGGACAACTCAGGGGTGCCCCGGGATACAAATGCCCTTCCAATGGGTGGGAATCCCCCCCATCTCTTACCATTTTTGCTTCCCGACGTCCCTCCGAGCGTTCCAGAGGCGTTTATGTGTACTTTTCCAGCGGGGAGACCGTGGCGGCACCACGGCGTTGCGGGAGCTGGAAGGGACGGGGAGCCGGGTGAGCGGGGCCAGGGAGCGGGAACGGCCATTCCGGGGCTGCCAACTCCCAGCCCACAGCCCGGGCTTCTGCTCCCAAGGATTTGTATCCCTGAGAGCCGGAGGGTGCCCCCAGAAAGCTTCCAGAGGGTTCGGTGCCCTACGGGGCACAGACACCCCTCTGAGGGTCCAATCCCTTATTCCCTCTTATTCCCAAGAGGTTTTCCAACGAAACGGGATTTTCCCTAAAGCTCCTGCTCCCGTCCCCAAACCAGACAGAACCCCCTGCTGCCCCAGGATGGCTAATTAATTAATGAACCAAATGAGGGAAGAGTCGGCTGTGCCTCTCCTCCTGCTCCTCACACAGGGATCCCAGCACAGATCCCTCTGCCAGATCCACAGGCAGATCCCAGCACAGATCCCTCTGCCACATCCACAGGCAGATCCCAGCACAGATCCCTCTGCCACATCCAGGGGCAGATCCCAGCACAGATCCCTCTGCCACATCCAGGGGCAGATCCCAGCATGGATCCCTCTGCCACATACAGGGGCACTTTCCAACACGGATCCCTCTGCCAGATCCAGGGGCAGATCCCAGCATGGATCCCTCTGCCAGATCCAGGGGCAGATCCCAGCATGGATCCCTCTGCCACATCCAGGGGCAGATCCCAGCATGGATCCCTCTGTCACATCCACAGGCAGATCCCAGCACAGATCCCTCTGCCAGATCCAGGGGCAGATCCCAGCACGGATCCCTCTGCCACATCCACAGGTAGATCCCAGCATGGATCCCTCTGCCACATCCAGGGGCAGATCCCAGCATGGATCCCTCTGCCACATCCAGGGGCAGATCCCAGCATGGATCCATCTGCCACATCCAGGGGCAGATCCCAGCACGGATCCCTCTGGCACATCCCTGGTTTTACCCCAAATCCATTTCACAGCCCCAAAGTCGCCTCGTTGGCTGTTAATTAAGACACAACCCAAGTCCAGAGGCTGCATCCAGTCTCTTCCCTGAGTTTACCCGGAGGAAGCTCCAGGATAAACCCCGAGCAGCAAATCCGGGCGGGAAGTCAGCGCCGAAACCTCATAAAATTCAACAGATTCAGCCCAAATGACCCCAAATTCCTGCCTGAGGAGCCGCTTTGGGAGGGAACCACCCCCAGCCGGGGCAGCAGAGCCTTTTGTTCCGATTCCAGCGCTTTGTTCCTCGGAGCAGAGGAACGTCTGGATCCTGGGATTGCCCCGGACTCCGCCTCGTGCCCGCCGGGATCAGCTCCGGCATCATTCCCACGAGGCCAGGCTGAGGATCAGCACCTGCCCCATCCAGGGCTGTTAATTGGACCCAATAAAGTTAATTAAAGTCCTGATTTCCCCCCTGCCCAGCCCCGCAACACCCGCCGGCTCTGGGTTACTCCAAGGATTGGGAAGTGCCGTGGAAAAGCGCCGGAAAACGCCGGCCCTCGGCACTTGAGGATGATGAAGATCATCCTCCTTCGCCTCCACCAGTTGCTCCACTTCCTTCTACCACCAAACCCCATCAAACCCACCTGGTGACTCCAAATCCCACCTGGAGAGGGTGGATCCCGCCTGCGTTATCCCAGTGCTCCCAACCGAACCCCCTTCCCTTTTCCGGGACCTTCCCTCGCCCCCAAACCAGACTCCTCGGCCTTTTCCCACTGGAATCTCCCCCAGATGGAGAGATGGGCCACCCAAAGCTGGGGCTCAAAACTAGCCATAGGAAAAAAAAACCCGGGAAAACTCATTCCCTGGAGCCGCTGCCGCATGGATTCCACACCAAGGAAACCCCCCCCAGATCCCAATCCTGCCAGTTCGTCCACAGGACGATCCAACAGCGGGATCAGTTTGGATCCAACCGTAATTAACCCCAGCCTGGCACCAGCCGAGCTGGGAGAGCTGTTCCCAAGGATCCACACGGCATCTCCCGGCGTTTCCAGCGCCTCCCGCTCCAGGCTGGCCCCAAAGGCCCCGCTCTGGACACACGTTACTGTCCTTAAAACCCCCTCCAGGCCCTGTAGGGAAAGGGTAGGAATTCCAGCAGGCTGGTCCTACGGTCAGAAACACCCCAACAGCCCCCCAGGGGTCCTGGGACGGGTGTTATCCCGTTATCCCCCTTCCGGGAGCTGATGCCGCAGCACCGCTGGAGTCGCATCTCTTGGGGAAAAGAACCCCGGGATCAGTTAAACCAGGACCCCGATCCTGCCCTGGAGATCCAGCAGGAGAAACTCTGGAATTCCACCTGCCTGGAGTTCTGCCTGCCTCGCTCTCCCCCCTCCTCTGCTCCCACCCCCAGCGGGGATCCACCAAATTCCCGCTTGGATGGAGCCTCCTGAGCGACCTGACCCTCCCAGACGTGGGGTTGGGAGGATGGAGGAGAGAAAAGGCTGGAATTTCTGCCCGAAATACGGGAAAGTCCGGCACAGGCGAAGCTGTGTTTGGGTTTTAGGGAAGAATTGGTCACTTTTATCCATGTTTTGGTACCTGCCCGGGAGGGAACCCTCGCAGGGGACGATCCGATCCGGGGGCCTGGATTCCAGCGGGAATCCCGGAGCGAGGGGGGGAGGACGAGGCCATGGAGAAGGGATTGTTCTGTTCCTAAACCATCCCCAAACAGAGCAGCCACGGATAACAGGCTGGAACAGCGGGAATTGTGAGGGAGCAGAGGGGGAGGCTGGGAAGAACCGCGGGGAGGAGAGCGGGATCCCGGCCCTGAGGGGGGAGAGGGCCCTCAAATTCCCTCCAAAGGGGACGGTCCGACCCCAATTTCCAGCCTGTGACGGGGTGGGCTGCGGGGGGAAGAGGTGGGATGATCCCATCTCCTCTGTGACCCACCCCACACACACACCTCTCACCCCAGGGGTGGCTGAAGGGGTCAGGAAAGGAGCAGCCCCACTCAAAACCCCTCCAGGGACCCCCAACCCCAACCCCACACGTGTGCGGGGCCCCGAAGGAGCCCGGGGAGTGAGGAGGGGGACAGGGGGTGAGGAGGGGGACAGGGGGGATGGAAGGGGTGAGGAGGGAGCACAGGGGGGATGCAGGAGGTAAGGAGGGGGCGCAGGGGAGATGCAGGGAGGATGCAGGGCTGAGGAGGGAGCTCAGGGGGGATGCAGGAGGTGAGGAGGGGGCGCAGGGGAGATGCAGGGAGGATGCAGGGCTGAGGAGGGAGCTCAGGGGGGATGGACGGGGTGAGGAGGGGGCGCAGGGGGGATGCAGGAAGGATGCAGGGGGTGAGGAGGGAGCTCAGGGGGGATGCAGGAGGTGAGGAGGGGGCGCAGGGGAGATGCAGGGAGGATGCAGGGCTGAGGAGGGAGCTCAGGGGGGATGGACGGGGTGAGGAGGGGGCGCAGGGGGGATGCAGGAAGGATGCAGGGGGTGAGGAGGGGGCGCAGGCGGTGGGTGAGGAGGGGGCGCGGAGGGTGAGGAGGGGGCGCGGGGGCCGCCGGGCGCTGCCGCCATTTGCAAACGCGGCGCGAACAAAAGCGGCGGCGGCGGCGGGCAGCGAGGGGGCTCGGGGGGGAGCCCCGTGAGACCCCCGCGCTCCCTCCGGCTCGGCGCGCCCCCGCCCCGTCCCTCGGGGCGGCCGCCGAGGGGGGTCCGTGAGGGGGCCCGGCCCGCGCCCCCCGCCCTCCCCTCACTCACCGCCGCCATTTTGTCTGCACACAATGGGCCGGGCGGGAGGGAGGGGACACGGCGGGGGCCGGGTCACCGCGTCCCGCCGCCCCCCCCGCCCGCCTCATTCTCCCCCATACACCCCGGCTCCTCCCGCCCCGGCACCGCCCCCGCCCGGCCCGGCCCGGCCCGCCCGGCCCGGCGCCTTCTCCCTCCCCAATCCCCGCGCGGCGCGGGCACGGCTCTTACCGGGGGCGGTGCTTCGGGGGCGCGGCCCGGCCCGGCCCGGCCGGCGGGGGCCCGGGAGGGGCCGGAGGGGCCGGAGCGGGGCCGGGAGCGGGGCCGGAGCGGGGCCGGAGCGGGGCCGGAGCGGCGGCGCCGGGACTGCGGCGGGGGCGGGGCCGCCGCCGCTGGGGGGCGCGCGCGCGCCGGGGAGGGGGGCGGGGCCACCGGAGGAGCGCGGCGGGCGCGGGCCAATGGGAGAGCGCGGAGGGGGCTGACGGACAGGGGGCGGAGTTAATGGGAGGGGGTGGAGGGAGGGTGATGGACAGGGAGAAGGGGCGGGGCCGAGGAGGGGGCGGAGGGCTCGGACCAATGGGAGAGGGCGGAGCGGAGTGATGGGCAGGAGGCGGCGCCAATGGGAGGGGGCGGAGGGAGGGTGGTGTGCGGGGGGCGGGGCCGAGAGCGGTGGCGGGAACGGGCCGGTGCGGGGGGGGGGGGCGGCCCGAGGGGACACACGTGAGGGGACACACGTGAGGGGACCCTGAGGGGACACACCTGAGGGGACACACCTGAGGGGACACACCTGAGGGGACACACCTGAGGGAACTCCCGGGGGGACCTGAGCAGAGGAGCTCAGCGGTAAGATTCTTCTCTGACAAGGAACCAAGGGAAACGATTTCAAAGACTGCTTTTTCAGGGGGGGCCGGCCTCAAAAACACCTTTTTCGGAGGGTTTTGACCTCAAAACGACTGGTTTTTGGAGAGGTTTGACCTCAAAGAGGCCTCTTTTGGAGGGGTTTGCCCTCAAAACCACCTCTTTTTGGAGAGGTTTGACCTCAAAAACACCTTTCTCGGAGGGGTTTGACCTCAAAAACGTGTTTTGCTTTTTTTTTTTTTGAATCCCAAACTGAAGTAAGTGTGCTGTTTTGGGGTGAAAACCGGCGGGATGGGTCACAGAGCCCTGAGGTGGGAGGGAAGGACACGACCAGGCGAGCTCCAAACAGGCACTTTTTTATTGTTGGTCACGACACCGACGGACCCCCCCCCGGAGCACCAGCGTCGTTAATGCCTCAGAAACGCGCTTAAAAAAATGAGTATTTTGGTGTAGAACACCAGCCCTGCGGGTTTTAGCATTTTTTAGGAGGGTTTTTTTTTTTCCCCCCACCCCTCGCCCGGCCCCCGATCAGGGGAAGGAGTTGCAGGGACAGGAGTTGCATTTCCAGGCAGCAAAAAGAACCGTTATTCCTAAAAAAAACCGGGTCGTTTAATGCCTCGAGCGCAAGCTCCGGGAAGAAAGAGCCCAGGCCGTGGAGTGTGAAGGTTTTCCCGACACCGAAATCCCCCCGGACAGCTGCCCTCGCTCTCAGCTCTCCCAAAAAAACCCTGACAGGAACAATTCCCCCGTCCGGAGCTCCCGGCACGGGCAGTTTTCCCCTTTAAAAATAAACAAAACAAACCGCTTTGGGCTTCTTGGGAGTTAAAAATCCTTAATTCTGCTCCTCAAGTCCCTCCTTTGCCGGGAGGCAGCCGAGCCAGCCCGGCGGCGTCCCCAAGAACACGTTTTTCCCAAATTCCTTCTCTCCTCCACCACTTCCAGCCCTCCCAATTCCCGCTGTATTTTGGCTTTTGGAGCAAAGAGAGTTCCTGATGCTCCTCGGCTGCTTCCAGCAGCGATTTCACCCCCAAAGGGTCTGGATTTGGGAAGAAAACAGCTGAGAGTGGAGGGGCGAGAGGGAATTTACCCCCGACGGGGACATTCCGAGTGGAAACTGAACCCAAATCCCCCCGAAACCTGCACAGGGAGGGGACAAAGTGAGTTAATTCAGGCCCAGCAGCAGGAAACACTGGCTGGAGGTGCTGGAAAAGCCTGGTCATTATTCCCTGAATTATTCCCACTTACCCCAAACAGAGCCTTATTTCACCTTTTTCCTGCAGAGCTTCGCCGTTACTTTTTCCCTTTTTGTTTTTAACCTCTCCCTTCATTTTTTTTTTTTACTTTCCCTTCACCTTCTTAGTTTTACCTCTTCCTTCATTTCCCTGGCCTCACCTTCCCCTTCCCCTTCCCTGTCCAGCCCTACCCCGGGGCACCGATCACCTGCACTGAGATAGGAGAGGGGGAAAAAAAAGGGGGGATTTAAGCAAATTACAGCCTTTGATCCCCGGCCCGGCGGCAGCAGAGCCCAAAACCTGTCCCCAGAATTCCCGGGAAAAGCTCAAAATATCAACTAGAGAACCGAGAACGCCTCAGAAAAGCAAAATATACAAAAAAGCCCCCAAAGCACTGAATAATTCTGTAGAAACGTTCCCCCCTCTGACACAAACCCCCAAGACCGTGAGGGAACCGGGATAAAAAGCTCGAGGGACTCTGGGGGGGGGTTAATTCTGTTATGATTTGGGGTTAATTAGTTGTATTTTAGAGTTAATTAGCCCCCTCTCAGCCCCCAAAAGTCCCTTTTGTTCTCCCCCACGTGCCAGGAGCTGCCAAAGCCCTGGACCTTCCCTCGGGCAGGAGCGAGGCGCTGGCTGCCCGTGGGTTTGCTAAAACCACCCCAAACGACCCCAAAACCCGCCTAGATCCACCCAGCACCCCCTCTCCCAAAAAGCAAAGCCTTTGGGGAAGGGTTTGCCCCAAACTGCCGGGTTTTGGATGCCGGGACGCGGATTTTGGGGAGGAATCGGCGGAAGCCGCCGGTCCTGGAGAGGAGGTGCAGGAACCAACCAGAGCCTCAACCCCCCAGTTCTGCCCGGGGACCCCTCGCTCCCCACCACCCCCACCCCCGACAGGCGGCTACAGAAGCACTAATTAGCTTATTCCTAAAAGAATTAATTAGTTGGGGCCCAAACAGGGCCCTGGTACGTCCCCGGAGGGCGGCAGGAGCAGGGAGGCCATTCCAGCCCGTTCCCGCTCTCCGGATGGAATCACCAACTGCAGCTCAACATTTTTTGGGGGGGGGCCACGACTGAAAAACCCCCTCGAGGAGCCGCCCGGACCCCCCCCCGGGCTCGTTCTCCCGTCACCTCCACGCCCGGATCCGCCGGAGCGCCGAGGGAACGCGGAACACGTTTACCGGGATAAAGGACCGGGATCAAACCCAACGGAGCTCGTTTTGGGGTCACCAGCACCCCGGGAGGAGGGACTGTGCCCCTGCCAGAGCCCCGGGCGTCGGATCCTCAACAATCCCCGTTTCCCCGAGCCCCCCTGGCGGGAGGAACCCAGCGGGTCCGAGGTCCGGGAAGGCAAATTCCAGAGGGGCCGGGCGGCGGGGGAGGCCGGGACGGGGCTACGCGTCCGCCTGCCCCGCGTTGGTCTTCTTGAGCAGCTTCCTCAGGTCGGGGGACATGAAGTAGGGCTTCTCCGCCGAGCCGTCGTTCCGCTCCAGGTCTTCCACTGCCGAGAGAAAGCCCCCCCCCGGCCCCACAGGTGGGGCGGGCACGGGCCTGGCTCAGCTGGGATCCCCTAACCACCACCCCGGACCAAATGCAGGCGGGGCGGGCACGGGCCTGGCTCAGCTGGGACCCTCCAACCACCACCCCGGGCCAAACCAAGTCTCTGCCATCACCGAGGGCTTCCCCCTTCTCTGCCTCTGTCACAACGAACGTGCCCGAACACGCCAAGCTCCCCCCTCTCCCTCGTCCCAGGAGAGCCGGGAACAGCCCAGGGGGATTTGGGAGAAAGCGGAAAATCGGGTGTTGGGTTACTCCAGGGGGGGAAAAGTCGAACAGAGCCGAGGGAAAAGGGGTCCCTTGGAGGGAAGGGAGGTCCCCTGGAGGGAAGGGAGATCCCCTCGGCTCTTCCCAGGGGCTCCAGACCCCAATGCAAAGCGATTCCCCTTGGGATTCACCATTCCCAACGAGGAGCATTCCCAACATGCCACTGCACCAAGGGGTCGGAAAATCCCGGGAAAACAACACCCCGAACCCCAAAAAAACCCACAGGGCCCCGGAGCAGAGCGAGGGCACCCGGGGGGGGGGGGGGTTTGGGGAGGGATTTGGGTCCCTCTGGGCTGGAAGCAGGAGCGTTAAGGCCACGGCCTCGTCCTGGGAGGGCACAGCTCGGGGTCAGCTCTGGCTGCCCGGGGGGCTGGGAGGGGGCTCTGCTGCTTTTATAAATCCCGATCGGTTCCAGGCTGTCCAGAGGAGGAAACACAGCTGCATTTTTGGGGGGGGGGCTGTGACACACCCCCCTCAGCACTTTGGGGGCTGATCTCTCTCCCCCCCGAGGTCACACCCCTGTGATTTCCCCCCATCCCACTGGGGACGCTCGCTCTGCTCCCCCGGCACTGCCTCGCCCTCACGGACCCCCCCCGGGCACCACAGCCTGTGTGGGGACTCGCCTCCCTTCCCCACAGGCTCCTTCTTCCTTCCCACAGCCCTCCAGGGCTGGGATGGCCTCTGGAATCATCTCCAGCTACGCCCCGGGAGAGCGTGGAAGTTGTGACAGCCCCCCACTCGTGACAAACCAACCCACTCGACCCCTCCCAGGGGAAAAGCAGCTCCCAGGACCAGCCCCCGCAGCACCCAAAGCTCCAGGAGGGACCCTCTGAACCCCCGGAGTCCCGGAGGCTCCGAACCTCCTTGTGCCGAAGCAGCAGGTGAGAAACCAAAGCTCTGCAGCCTCACCCAGAAACCTTCCGAGTTCTGCGGTTTGCATAGAGAGGGGGCCGGGAAAGGGGGCCGGGAAAGGGGCCGGGAAAGGGGCCAGGGGAGGGCCGAGGGAAGTTCTGCTGCTCTTGGAGAGGGGAGCGCCCAGAGACCGGGTTGGGGCGGTGGAACCCACTCGGCCCGTCCCACAAACCCCCGTCCCGCTCCCGGCCCTCCCACCCACGCCTGGTGGTCAGGAGCAAACATCTCTGGGCACCCACGCCTGGTGGTCAGGAGCAAACATCTCTGGGCACCCACGCCTGGTGGTCAGGAACAGACATCTCTGGGCGCCCGTGGGGACCCGGCTGGTCCCGGCCCCGACTCCCGGTGGCGCCGGGCGGGTTCTCTGGCTGCGGGAACGCGAGTCACTGGGCAGGAAGGCGGGCTGGGCGCTGAGAGGGTCGGCACCCCCCTACCCTGGAAGGGCTCCCGGGGCACAGAGCGGCACCGAGAAGCTGCTCAGGTCGGGAGGGGGGGGCCGGGAGGGTCCTGCCCCCGGCACACGGCGCCGGCCCCCAGCCTTGGCTGCCCCTAGCCTTGGCTATCGGCGCTTTTGGAAGGCTCGAGGTGCCCCTTCAGCAGGATCTCGCTGAGCTCGGGGGACATGTAGTAAGGCCTCTCGGGAGATCCATCGTTCCTCTCCAGGTCTTCACCTTTTCCAACCCCGGGAAGGAGCGGCCGTGAAGGGGAGGGAGAGTGAAAAAGCAGCGGGAGAGCCGGGGAGAGAGAGAGACAGGGCGGAGATGGAGGATGGAGGATGGAGAATGTGTGAACGAGAGACACGGGAGGGGCGGAAAAGGAGGAAAAAGAGGGGGGAAAAGGGAAATTGAAGTTAGCTGCGTTAATCCCACCGAAAAGCACCAAAAGAGAAGGAGCAGGAGGGAGGCAGGAGCTGCAGCGGGCAGGGGGAAGCAGGTGAGAAGGCAGGTGAGGAGCCAGGAAAGGAAAAAAGCGGGAGGAAACCACACGGAGGGAACCCCGGGGGGATTTTGGAGCCAACCCCCAAATGTGGCCAACTCAAGCCCGGAGGGAGGGAGGGGTTTTGCCCCCCCCCCCCCAGGGTTGGGTACTCACAGAAGCAGAGGAAGAGGGTGTCCACGCACATGCCGTACACGCTGAAGAACCCGTGGGCGATGAGGTAGGAGCCCACGATCACCGTCTGCAAGAGACGCCGCGCGGTCACGCCGCGGCACCACAGGGAGAGCCCGGAGCGCCCCGGGGGGAGGAGGAGGAGGAGGAGGAGGAAACCGCTGAATCCCGAATTCCCCAGGGGAAGGGGGAGAAGGGAACAGGGCAGGACTGTTCAGAGCAGCCCGAGGGGGGACAAAAGGCCTCAGGCACGACGAGGCGGCCGGAGGCCAACGCGGGCAGCGCGGGGAGGGCGCGCGGCCAACAAAGGGCTTGTGGAAAAACACCCAACAAAGACGGCCCTTGAGGCGCCGGGGGCGGGCAGGGGGCTCGCCTGGGGCATCGCTGCCCTTTGCCTCGGGGGTCACCCCGGCCCCAGACGGCGGCTCACCAGGATGGGGACCCAGTAGTAGTTCAGCGGTGGCGCCGTGTCCTGGACCAGCTTGATCCGCTGGGTGAAGAAGAAGAAGGCGAGGATTCCTGGGAAAGCGAACACGGGATGGGCACGGCGGTGGGGTGGGGAAGACAGAACACGGGACACGGCAGGGGTGACCTGAGTGGAGGTCCTGGGACGGCACAACCGGCTCCGGCAGCCGGACGTCCCGAGGAGGAGCTGCCGGTGCCCGGCGCTTACCGACGCTGCCCACTATGAGGAGCTTCCCGAGGAAGAAGAGGAAATCCGTGACTTTATCTAACACGGCCACCCTGGAAACAAGAGGGAGGGATGAGACTCCCCATCCGCTCCCCGCCCCAGGCCCCGATGGAAGCGCGGGAGGGAGGGAGGGCCCCGAGGACGGGGAGCCGGGTCGGGGGTGACCTCGGGCAGCGGGAAGGACTGGGAAGTAACGGAGCAGAGCCCTCCTGGCCAGCGGGATCTCACCTGATGATGTTCCTCATCAGCAGGAAGAAGGCGTTGCGGGCCGAGGTGCAGAAGTTGGTGCCGTAGATCGCGATCTAGAGCGGGCAAACGGGGCAGAGCAGAGAGAAACGGGGCTGCACCCAGGTCACCACCAACGAGTCCCATCCCGGAGCAGGTCTCTGGTAAATCCCACCCTGGGTCGGGCATTGTGGAGACCCAGAGCTGAGCCCGCCCACCCACAGAGGGCCCTTCCCAAAGTCAACGTGAGGTGGCTGAGACCGAGGTTTGCCGGCCAAGCAGCCGCAGAGCTCCCCGTTCCCGTGACGTTGGCGGACACGATTCCCAACAGCCGCCCAGGGAAACCCCCGGGAGCGCCGAGACGCCCCCACGGCAGCCCCGGGCCCCCCCGAGGGCATCAGTTTGGGGCGACTCTCACCATGATGTAGGCGTTCCTGTTGAGGAATTTGATGAATTTCTCCAGGCACCAGAAGCAGCACTTGAGGCAGCTCAGGAGGAACTTGGCAAACTTGTTCTCTGCGGCTGGAGGGCACCAAAATCGGCACCAAAATCAGCACCAAACGGACCTTCCAGCAGCGACTCCAAGGTCCCTGGTGGAGACCTTGTCCCACCACGGCCTCCCCCCCGTGCCCTGTTTTCAGCCTCCCTGTGGCTGCAGACAGTGGGATGAGCCCCGTCTGCTCTTCCCACGCTCCCACTCGCTGTTTACGTTCCCCGACGAGCGCGGCACAGACTTCCCTGGCACCCGCACAGGCCCCCGGGGCGGGCTGGCTGAGCCCGGAGCCACGGCACGTCCCTTGGCTCCTGCCCCGGGAAACCCTTCCCAGAATCCCGAATTATGGAACGGTTCGGGTTGGAAGGCACCTGGGAGCTCGTCCTGTCCCGGGCAGGGACACCTCCCACCAGCCCAGGTTGCTCCAAGCCCAGTCCAGCCTGGCCTTGGACCCTTCCAGGGATCCAGGGGCAGCCACAGCTTCTCTGGGCAACCCGTGCCAGGGCCTGCCCACCCTGCCAGGGAAGGATTTCTTCCTTTCTTGGACAAAGAGGCGACTACGGGGCCCTAAGAGGAAAACCCTGATCCTCCCCCGAAACCCTGCAGCGATTCCCCTGGACTCGAGGGCCGCGGGGAGCGGCCGACCTCGCCCGGCCCCTCACGGCCATCGCAGCCCCGGTACCTTTGAGCCGGTGGTCCAGGTACTCCAGCGTGACCCTGATGACCTGGACGATGGCGAGGACCAGCGCGCCGAAGGCCAGCGAGCCCGTGTGGTACCTGGGGCGGGAGCGCCCAGACCCATCAGGAGGGGACAACCTCCGGGAGCCACCCGGGGTCTCCCCCGCCCGCGGGGACGTACCGGAGCGCGCGGCCGAAGGCGGAGAAGAGCGGGAAGGCCGGCATGTCGTCGGGCTTCTTGAAGGCCCAGTAGTAGGAGGCGAAGGCGCCCGCCAGCGTCACCTGGCCCAGGGCGATGACGAAGTTGGCGAGCCAGAAGAACATGAAGACGTTGAAGAACTGCAGCACGATGAGGTACTTGTGATAGGCCGTCTCGCCGCCGTAGAAGGCGAAGAGGCACTGGGCGTCGGGGCACAGCTTGGTGACGTTGCTGGTGTTGAAGGTCTGCGGGCAGAGCAGAGGTGTCGGTGGCGGCCGGGGATGTGTCCCCTTCCCCCCGAGCAGCCCCGGCGTTCAGAGACATCCTTATCCCGCTCAGCTTCCCAGGAGGGTCAGCTCAGACCAGCTCCAAGCATGTGGTGGCTCGGGGAGAACAACCTGACACGGCCGGGCTCGGAAAGAAAGCTGGAACCGCGCCGGGGAGGAGCGCGGGGGCTCCGAGAGCCACCAGGATGCTTCTCACGCCACGAAGGGTCTCATGTCTGCCAGGTTTCCCCGTGCCCTCACCTCCGGCCTGCAGGTCTGCCCGGAGAAGGGGCAGGCGGACTCGTTGAACACCTTGTACACGGCCTCGTTGGAGGTGGACAGGAAGCTGCGGAGCGGCCGTTAAGGAGAGCCCCTTTCCCAGCCCCAACCCCAACCCCAACCCAGCCTCTGCTCCGCTCCCACCAACCTCCCCCCGCCGCTCCTGCACCCAGGGCTGGTTTGGGGCTGAACTTCAAGGCGGCCGCTGCGCCAGCGGATCCCGTTCCGCGCCCGGGGGAGCCCTTTGGCTGGCGGGCAGCTTCCTTGCCGGGGAACAGGGAGGCAGGGCAGGGGAAGAGCAAAGGATACACGGCGGTGCTGGCCCAGTAGGCGATGCAGAGGCACAGCAGGAAGAAGGTGCACAGGGGGAACAGCAGCGAGGACATGACGTGACCGACGGCCCTGCGAGAGGACGGCCACGCCGCGGTTAAAGCCCGCGGTGCCGGGAGCCCCCCCAGACGCCGGGACGGGACGGGGGGGCAGTGGCCGTGGGGCGGGGCCGGCCGGACCTGCTGGCCTCCTTGATGAGCGCGATGGCGATGAGGATCCTCTTGCGGAGGAAGATGAGCAGCAGGACGATCACCAGCTCCACCACGCACAGGATGATCACTGCCGGGGGACGAGGGGAGCCCCGGGAATGGGGGTGGTGAGAGACCACCTTTGCCTTCCCGGGGAAAAAACCCCTCGTGGCTTCCCTCCCACCCCCCCCAGGGACGTCCAACACGGCAGGATCCCCCCGCTCCTGCTCCCCCCAATCCTAAATTCCCCCCTGCCCCCAAATCTCTGAGACTCCCTAAAATCCCCAAGACTCCCCCACTCCTGTGAACCCCCCAAATCTCTGGGCCCTTCCAAATCCCTGAACCCCTCAAATCCGTGGACCCCCCAAATCCTTGGACCCCTCAAATCTCTGGATCCTCCAAATCCCTGAACCCCCCAAGTCCCTGAACCCCCCAAATCCCTGAACTCCTCAAATTCTTGGACCCTCCAAATCCTTGGACCCCTTAAATCCCTGGACACCCCCCCCCCAAAATCCCTGGACCCCCCAAGTCCTTGGACCCCTCAAATCCTTGGACCCCTCAAATCTCTGGACCCCCCAAATCCCTAAACCCCCCAAATTCCTGAGCCCCTCAAATCCCTGAACCCCCCAAATCCCTGAACCTCTCAAATCCCTGGACCCCCCAAATCCTTTGACCCCCCCGAGTCCCTGAACCCCTCAAATCCTTGAACCCCTCAAATCCTTGGACCCCCCAAATCCTTTGACCCCTCAAATCCCTGAACCCCCCAAGTCCCTGAAACCCCCAGGTCCCTGAACCCCTCAAGCCCCTCCTTCGCAAGGAGACCCCCCAAAACCCCCCGTGCTCCCCCTTCCCTGTTCCCCGGCACTCACGGAAGGCCAACCACGTCTGCCGCAGGTGGAGGTAGACGCGCAGGTCGGTCTGAAAGCCCAGGTCCACCAGGGACACGTCCGAGCCCGCCTCCCCTTTCAGCTTCGCGTATTCCATGTAGCAGTGGAAGATTCCTGCGGGGAAAAGCGGGAGATTGTCCCGTTTTCAGGGAAAAGCGGAGCCGGACGCCGGCGGGCTCCGCTCAACCCCACCAGCGCCGACGTTCGGGGGGAAGGCACCCGGAAGGACACGGAGCGTGAGCTTCCATGAGGCAAATCCCGCTCAAAATAGGGAGTGGAAAGTAGGGAAAAGCCAGAGAGGCACTCCCGACCCCCCCTGCTCACCGTATCCCAGCACCAGGATCACCATCACGATCATGACCCAGACCATGATCCCGGCCAGGAAGCGCAGCAGGACGATGAAGATCAGGCTGGCCACCATGGCGATGACGAGGCCTCTGCGGGAGGAAGGTGCTGGTGTGTCACAGCCCCCCCCGTGCCACCCACGGGGCACCCCAAATGTGGGACTTGCGTGAGGAGGAGCAGAGCAAAGCCGCTCCTCCGGCACTTTGCGCTTTGCCCCATGGAAACCACAGGGGGGAAATCATTAAATCCCTGAGTTTTGCCCTGTTTGTGCCGGCCCAGCACCCGGCTCTGCCCCCGGGGAGGGAGGGCCGTGCTCACATGATGATCCAGTACCAGGACACCGTGTAATCCTCAAAGATCTTCATGGCCAGCTGCCGGGTCTCCAGCACCACGTTGGCTTTCCTGCAAGGCAACGGGAAACGCCGATGGAGCGGGAGCTCCGAGGAGCCCGGGGGGGGATGGAGGCGGGTTTTGGTGCGGGATTTCCAGAGGACACCAGACCCCGGCTGGGGTGAAACCGCTCGTTCCTCGCCGGGCGAAGCAGCGCTAACGAACGGAGCCGCTCGTTAAGCGGCTCCCGGACTCACTTGGCCCCTTCCAGCAGCTCGGTGACGTTCCTGCGGTGCCCGCGGCCGTCGTCGTAGGTGGTCTCGTTGCCCACCATGATGACGCCCTTCTTGGCCTGGATGGCCGGGAAGCACCTCCGCGCCACTGGCGACAGAGAGGAGGGGGCGGCTCAGCCGGGACAACCAGCCCGAAGCCCCCAAGGGACCCCCAAACGGGAGCCTCCGACCCCCAAACCATCCCTACAGAAGCAGGGACAGAGCGAGCGAATCGTTAACGAGCTCGTTAACGAGCTCCCCGCTAATTCTGGACATACTTACAGGGGGTGCTGGGGATGAGCATGGCCGGGCACTCCCTGTCCTTCAGCACCTCGATGGGACCCTGGGGGAGGAAGGACACCGAGAGCCGTCAACGCTCCGGGCAGGAATCGCCCCTGTGGCACCAGAATGCCGGCACTACCACCGGAATGCCGGCACCACCACCGGAATGCCGGCACTGCCACCGGAACGCCGGCACCACCAGAACACCGGCACTGCCACCGGAATGCCGGCACCACCACCGGAACACTGGCACTGCCACCGGAATGCCGGCACCACCACGGGAACGCCGGCACCGCCACCCACCTTGCGCGGGTCGAAGGTGGGGACGCAGAAGTCCCGGTAGTACCCCAGCTCCCCGGGCACGCCGTGGGCCGTCAGGTACGTCAGGTACCGGTCGGGGCATTTGCTGACGCAGATCTGGGGGTGGGCAGGACACGGGGGGGGGGTTGGAGGTGACGGTGCGGGACATCCCCCCCTCCCAGTGCCCCGTGGGGACCCCTCGGGGCGGGCGGAGGGCCCGGGCCGTACCTGCGTGGTGGGGCACTGGAACTCCAGCAGCACCAGCGGGCTGGCGCACTTGACGATGTCGAAGTAGAAAAGGAAAGGCTTCTTCCTGCAGAAGGAACCAAAAGGTTTGGGGGGACCCCCGTGGCGCCCCGGGGGGGGTCTCTGGGGTGGCGGGATGGGCACTCACTCGTTGGGGGTCCCCTGCTGCCCGCAGAACTGCCCGCGGCTGTCGGTGGGGTGGATCACCTTCCGGGGGTCCCCGTGGGTCCAGGCTGGGGGGCACAGGATGGGGTTGGAGCCAGCGGGGTCACTGCAGCCCCCACAGCCCTTCCAGAGGGGCAGGACCCTCAGCATGGGGGGCAACCTCCCCTGAGCCCCCAGACCCGACCCTCAGCACAGGGTCCAACCAAACCCCCCCTGAACCCCCAGACCCGACCCTCAGCACAGGGTCCAACCCCCCTGAACCCCCAGACCTGACCCTCAGCACAGGGTCCAACATCCCCCCTGAGCCCCCAGACCTGACCCTCAGCACAGGGTCCAACATCCCCCCTGAGCCCCCAGACCTGACCCTCAGCACAGGGTCCAACCAAACCCCCCCTGAGCCCCCAGACCCGACCCTCAGCACAGGGTCCAACCCCCCCTGAGCCCCCAGACCCGACCCTCAGCACAGGGTCCAACCCCCCCTGAGCCCCCAGACCCGACCCTCAGCACAGGGTCCAACCCCCCTGAACCCCCAGACCTGACCCTCAGCACAGGGTCCAACCCCCCCTCGACCCCCAGCACGTACCCACGACCCCGACCACCACGTAGCCCACGATGGCCACGACCAGCAGGACACAGCAGACGATGTCGGTGCAGCCCCTGCCAGCGGGGAGAGGAAGGTTTGGGGACCCCGGGTTTGGGGACCCCGAGTTTGGGGACCCCCGGTTTGGGAACCCCGGGTTTGGGGACCCCGGGGGGCTCTGTTGGCTCCGGGGGGGCTCCACTTACCTGTCATAGATGGGACCCTTAAAAGTGGGGTCGTATTTCTGCGGCGTTCCTGCGGGCAGGGAGAGGGACGGGATGGGGGGACGGGATGGGATGGGAGGAAGGGGCTCCTCCTCCTCCTCCTCCTCACCCCTGGGCACGCAGGATAAGGGGAACCGGGACCAAAACAATCTCCAGATTGATTCCCTGCCGCGGAGCCGCTTCCCGGGCGTGGAAACAACCCCTCCCTTGGAAAACCTGTTTCCACGTGGTTCCATCCAAAAATGCCCCCGAGTCGCGGCAAGAGAGACCCGAAATCCCGCGGAAACGCCGCAGAGACCCCAAATCCCAGGGAAGCACCAAAGAGCCGCGGGGGCAGAGCGGGGCTGGGGTGAGCGGGGGGACTCCCGGGGGTCCCGCAGAGCCCCGGAGCAGCCCGGCCCCCCCCCCCCCAGCCCGCCACAGCCCCCCCGGCGCTCCGGCCCCGTCCCGCTGCTCCTGCTTTATTTTTAGGGTGGGAACGGAGCCAGCGCCGGCGCCACCGTGGGAGCCGCCCGGGGCTGGGGGGGCCGGGGCTTTGGGGGGGTCTTTGGGGGGGCTCGGAGCAGCCCCAGGGCAGGGACGCATCTGTTTTTTGGGGAGGGAGTGTCACAGCAGCCCCGGGCTGGGGACACTCTCGCTTTGGGACATTTTTGGGGGAGCGCCGGAGTTCGCTCCCCTCGGGGCGCCCCTTTCCAGCCCCGGCCGACCCCTGATCGCCAAACCCTCACCCCAGACCCCCCCAAAACAGCGGCCCGGAGGGGTGTGGGGAGGGTCACTGCTGCAGGAAGGGGGAGTCGGATCGACCCTGAGGGACCCCCGGACCCCGATCCCGGCGGTGCCGGCGCCGCGGTGACGCCCCAGAACCGCCGGAGCCGGTTTTGTCCCGGCGCCGGCTCCGACCGCGACCGTCGGGCCGGTTCTGCGGCCGCCGGGGAGGGCGGCCCCCCCCCCTCATTGCGGGCCCCCCGGGCCCCCAAACCCGCGCCCCGAGGCCCCAGCAGCCCCCCCGAGGCCCCCAAACCCGCGGCCCCTTCCGTGCGGGGCGCGGCCGCTTTTGCTTTCGCTTCGCTTCGCTTTTTATTGCCCCTTTTTCCGCCCCTTTCGGGTTCGTTTTTTCCGCCTTTCTCCGCGGCCCTTTGACTCCTTCCGCGCCGAGCCGGGGGCCGAGGGGGCCCCGACCCGCGGGGAACCCCCAGAGGTGCCCCCAAGCCGCGGTGGACCCCCTAAAAGTGCCTCCAGCCCGCGGCGGACGGTGCCCGCGACCCCCGGCGAAGCTCTAAAGGTGCCCCCGACCCCCGGCGAACCCCCGCCGGTGCCCCCGACCCCCGGCCGCGCTGCCGAAACCCAGGGCCCCCCCCGATCCCCCCGCCCCCGTTACCGTGTTTGCCGTAGTAATTGTCCTCCTGTCCCCCCATCCCGGCGAGCGCCCGGTGGCCCCGGACCCTCCGCCCTGCCCGTCCCCGTCCGAGCCGGGCTGGGCTGGGCTGGGCTGGGCTGGGCTGGGCTGGGCCGGCCCCTCCTCCGTCACCGTCCCCCAAAATCCGCCCTCCGGGGCGTAAACACGGCCCGGACCCCGCCCCGCAGAGCCCCGGCTCCCGGGGACACCGGGGGGACACCGGGGGGGACACCGGGGGGCTCCGCCGGGCACCGGCACCGGGGGAACTGGGGGGAACCGGCTCCGGCACCGGGAGAAACCGGGGGACTCCGAGGGGCACCGGAGGGGTCGGGCACCGGGGGGAACCCTCTCTGGCGCCGGTGGAACCGGCTCCGGCACCGAGAGGCCCCGGGGGGCTCCGGCGGGCACGGGGGGGACCCGGCTCCGGTACCGGTACCGAGGGGCACCGGGGCGCTGTCCAGGCCCCCCAAACCGAGCCCAAAGGTTGGGAACGGGCGGGAAATCTCCGGTTCCAGCCGGGAAAGGGCTGGAGGGCGGTGCCACCGCCCGGTGACGCCGGTCCCGTCCCCGCCCCGGTTCCATTCGGGTAAATAAATCACCGGGAATAGCGGCGGGATCCCGGCGCCCATAGGCCGCCGGTGATGTCAGGGCTGCGGGTCCCGTCCCCCCCCCCCCGCGCGAAGGGAACAAAGGCCGGGCCGGGGGGACCCCCCCTCCGAGGAAAAGGGGGGGATCAGGAGGGTCCCGCCGCGGCCCCGCGTGCTGGGGGGCTCCGAGGGCCGCGGCCCCCCCCGGGAAGGGGTCCCGGTGCCGCCTCCCGTGTCCCCCCCTCCTGTGTCCCCCTTGGGATGGGGGCACCCCCCGGGACCCCCCGGCGGGTGTGGGGGGGCAGCGGCACCGGCCCGACCCCGACCCCCCCACCCAGCCCGGAGCCGCCCCCCCAACACACGCGAAGGCCCCGCCCCGGCGGCCTCCTTGGGGGGGTCCCAGGGGCTGGACGGGGGGTCCTCAACGCCAGGGGGTGTTCCCCAAACGTGGGGGTCCCCAAACGTGGGAGTCCCCGAACATTGGGGGTCCTCCCTCAAACGTGGGCATCCCAAAATCAGGAGACCCCGCAAACCTGGGGGGGGGGTGTCTAAATCCCCTGGGGATCCCCCCAAGCCGGAGGGTCCCCAAAAGAAACCCTGAGGGTGCCCAAAATCCGCGAGTCCCCAAACCCCAGGGGCTGCCCGGGGGGGGGGGGGGGGGTCCCCAGAGCCGGGGGGGTCTCGGGGAGCCCCGGGGTGGGTGGGGGGTGCCCGGTACCGTAATCGCCGTCCGGGTCCCTCCTGCCCGCGGGTCGGTCCATGGCGGCTCCTCCGCCGCTTCCCCGGGACCCCCCCGGGACACCCCCGGCACCCCCCGGGCTGCGGCTGCGGGCGGGGCGGCTCCGGGCCCGGCCCCCAGCCCCGACCACCGGCCCCCGGCACCGACCCGCCCCCGGGGCCGGGCCCGGAGCCGTCCCGCCCCGCCCGGGGCTCCGCGGGGACCGGGGGCTGCGGGGCGGGGCACAACGGGGGGCTGGGGGTGCGGGGGTCCTCCGGGGTGGGGTTCTCAGGGGACAGGGACTCCCCGGAGGGGGGGATTCGGGGGTCTGGGGGGGCGGGGATGCTCCAGAGGGGGGGATGCGGAGGTGCGAGGACCCCACGGGGGGGGAATCGGGGGGTCTGGGGGTGCGGGCGCCTCCCAGAGTGGGGGATACGGGGGTCTGGGGGTACAAAAACCCCACCCCGGTGGGGGATCTGGGGGTACAGGGACTCCCCGGTGGGGGTCCAGGGGGCTGGGAGTGCGAGGACCCCCCAAAGTGGGGGGATCTGGTGGTCGGGGGGTGCGGTTCCCCCCAGGGTGGGGGATACGGGGGCTGCGGGGCCCCCCCCCATGGATCTGGGGGTGCAGAGCCCCCCAGGGTGGGGTACCCAATCACCCAAGAGCTGCCCACCCCCTCCGAGCCATCTCGGGGTCCCCTGGGTGGGGGGGTCCCACCACCCCGCGTCCCCCCCCGCCAAGGCCGTGGGGTCGCGGTGGCCGGAGCCCCCCGGGGAGTGGCCGAGCCCGGGGGTCCCCTCTCGGCGCAGGGATGGGACCCCCGGCGGGGGGGGGGTGGGGTGGCCGTGGGGCCGGGCCGTCCCCTTTAAGGCCCCGCGCGCCCCTGGGCGCAGCCGCTCACCTGGGCAGGTGACGGTGCCGCAGGTGGTGACGGTGCCGCGCGCGCCATGGCCGCCTCCGCCCTCTTCATCCTGGACCTCAAGGGGAAGGTGAGACCCCCCCCCCTCCACCCCGCCGCGACCACCCCAAACCCCCCCGGGGGGGACCCCGCTGTCCCCGCTCACCTCGAGGGTCAGCCGGGGTCAGCGGCGGTGACCCCCGTGACCCCGGGGATGGGGTGAGGGGTTCGGGACTGGGAGGGTCCCCCCCCTTCTGACCCTCCCACCCTGTTACACCCACCCCAAAGCCCCCCCTTCCCCCGGGGGGGACCCGGGTCTCCAGGGTGGGGGACACCCCGCTGTCCCCTCCGCCCTTGAAGGTCGGCCAAGGTCAGCGGCGGTGACCCCGTGACCCCGGGGAGGGGGTGAGCGATTTGAGGGGGGGGTTCCCCCATTCCTGACCCCCCCCCCCACTCGCCCCACAGCCGCTGATCAGCCGCAACTACAAGGGGGACGTGGGGCTGGGGGAGATCGAGCACTTCATGGGGGTCCTGCTGCAGCGGGAGGAGGAGGGGACCCTCACGCCCCTCCTGACCCACGGCCACGTCCACTTCCTGTGGATCAAACACGCCAACCTGTACCGTATCCTTCGGGGACCCCTCCCCGGGCCCCTCTGAACCCCCCCCAGCCGGGGGGACCCCCCGGTGCCCCCCCCTTTCCTTAACCACCCCCCCGGCAGTGGTGGCCACCACCAAGAAGAACGGCAACGCCTCGCTGGTCTACTCCTTCCTCTACAAGGTGGTGGAGGTGAGTTCGGGGGGTCTGGGGGGTGAGGGTGCCCCTAACGTGGGGGTCTCCCCAGTGTGGGGGTCTCCCCTGTCCAGGGGGGTGACAGAGGTGTCCTGAACACCCCCCCCCAGGTGTTCTGTGAGTACTTCAAGGAGCTGGAGGAGGAAAGTATCCGCGACAACTTCGTCATCGTCTACGAGCTGCTGGACGAGCTGATGGACTTCGGGTTCCCGCAGACCACGGACAGCAAGATCCTGCAGGAGTGAGTGCGGGGGGGGCCCGGGGGGTGCCGGGGACCCCCCCGAGGCCCCCTCACCCCCCCCCCCATTGCAGGTACATCACGCAGGAGGGCAACAAGCTGGACACGGGCAAGTCGCGCGTGCCCACCACGGTGACCAACGCGGTGTCCTGGCGCTCCGAGGGCATCCGCTACAAGAAGAACGAGGTGTTCATCGACGTCATCGAGTCGGTCAACCTGCTGGTGAGGGGGGCACGGGGGGGGGTCTGCCAGGGTTGGGGGGGTCTGCCAGGGTTGGAGGGGGTCTGCCAGGGTTGGGGGGTCTGCCAGGGTTAGGGGGGTCTGCCAGGGTTGGGGGGTCTGCCAGGGTTAGGGGGGTCTGCCAGGGTTGGGGGGGGTCTGACAGGGTTGTGGGGGGTCTGCCAGGGTTGTGGGGGGTCTGCCAGGGTTGGGGGGGTCTGCCAGGGCTGGGGGGGTCTGCCAGGGTTGGGGGGGCCTGCCAGAATGAGGACGGTGCCAATGATGAGGGGGGTGTCAATGATGAGGATGGTGCTGCTGATGAGGATGGTGTCAATGATGAGGATGGTGTTGACGATGAGGATGGTGCTGATGATGAGGATGGAGCTGACGATGAGGGTGGTGCCGATGATGAGGACAGTGCCAAGGATGAGGATGGTGCCGGTGCTGAGCTGTGCCGTGCCGTGCCCTCAGGTGAGCGCCAACGGCAGCGTGGTGCTGAGCGAGATCGTGGGCACCATCAAGCTGAAGGTTTTCCTCTCGGGGATGCCGGAGCTGCGCCTGGGCCTGAACGACCGAGTCCTCTTCGAGCTGACGGGCCGTGAGTGCTGTGGGCAGGGGGGGGGCCTGTCCCTGTCCCCCCCAAACCCCCCAAACCCCCTCCTGCCTTCCAGGGGGGAAGAACAAGTCGGTGGAGCTGGAGGACGTGAAGTTCCACCAGTGCGTCCGTCTGTCCCGCTTCGACAACGACCGCACCATCTCCTTCATCCCGCCCGACGGGGACTTCGAGCTCATGTCCTACCGCCTGCACACCCAGGTGGGGCCGGGGGGGGGCACGGGCTGCAGGGCTGGGACCCCCATCTTGGGGGCTAGGACCCCCATCTCGGGGCTGGGACCCCCATCTTGGGGCTGGGACCCCCATCTCAGGGCTGGGATGCCCCTCTGTGGGGCTGGGACTCCCATCTCGGGGCTGGGACCCCTATCTTGGGGCTGGAACCCTAGTTTGTGGGGTTGGGACCCCCATCTCAGGGCTGGGACTGCAGTTTGTGGGGCTGAGACCCCTATCTCAGGGCTGGGATGCCCCTCTGTGGGGCTGGGACTCCAGTTTGTGGGGCTGGGACTCCAGTTTGTGGGGCTGGGACCCCCATCTCGGGGCTGGGACCCCTATCTTGGGGCTGGGACCCCCATCTCGGGGCTGGGACCCCAGTTTGTAGGGCTGGGACCCCCCTCTGTGGGGCTGGGATCCCCATCTCAAGGCTGGGACCCCCATCTGGGGGGCTGAGCCCCCTTTCCATGGGTCTGGGCCCCCCTCTATGACTCCATCACCACTGTCCACGCAGGCAGGACCCTCCTGGGGTGGTGGGGACACCCGGGGGACACGGGGCGGGGGGGAGCACATGGGGGTGACCCCCGTGCCCCCCCCCAGGTGAAGCCGCTCATCTGGATCGAGTCGGTCATCGAGAAGTTCTCCCACAGCCGGGTGGAGATCATGGTCAAGGTGAGGGCTGGGGGGGGTCCCTCGGTCCCTCCCTGCCCTGCAGGGACCCCCAGCCGCCCCCTGAGCCCCCCCACGTGTGTGTCCCCCCCCCCCCCAGGCCAAGGGCCAGTTCAAGAAGCAGTCGGTGGCCAACGGGGTGGAGATCGCGGTGCCGGTGCCCAGCGACGCCGACTCCCCCAAGTTCAAGACCACGGTGGGGGCTGCGCGGTACCTGCCCGAGAGGAACGTCGTCATCTGGAGCATCAAGTCCTTCCCGGTGAGGACACGCCCTGGGCCCCGGCCTGGGGGGTCCCTCCTGTGCCCCCAACCCCATTCTGAGGGACCCCCATGTCCCCTCATCCCCTGTCCCTGTCCTGGGGGGGCCCCTGTGTCCCCCCAACCCTGTCCTGGGGGGTCCCCCGTGTCATGTGTCCCCCCCTCCCACCCAGTTCCCCATCCTGGGAGGTCCCACCATGTTCCCCCCCCCCATTCCCATATTCCAGGGTCTCCCCTATCCCTTGTCCCCCATCCTGGGGGGTGTCCCCCATCCTGAGGGGTGTCCCCCATCCTGAGGGGTGTCCCCTGTCCTGGGTTGTGTCCCCTGTCCTGGAGGGTGTCCCCCATCCTGGGGTTGTCCCCTGTCCTGGAGGGTGTCCCCCATCCTGGGGTGTCCCCTGTCCTGGGTTGTGTCCCCTGTCCCAGGGGGTGTCCCCCATCCTGGGGGGTGTCCCCCATCCCGGGGGGTGTCCCCCATCCCGGGGGGTGCCCGGTTCTGGGCTGTGCCCGCTGTGGGGTCCGCAGGGGGGGAAGGAGCACCTGATGCGCGCCCACTTCGGGCTGCCCAGCGTGGAGAAGGAGGAGGAGGAGGGGCGGCCGCCCATCAGCGTCCGCTTCGAGATCCCCTATTTCACCGTCTCGGGCATCCAGGTACCCCCGGGGGGGGCCTGGGGGGGCTCTTTGGGTGCCCGGGGTGGGTGTCCGGGTACCTGGGGGGAGAGGGGGTTCAGGGTGCTCGGAGGGGCTCTTTGGGTGCCCGGGGAGGGGGCGTCGGGGGTCGGGGTGCCCGAGGGGTGTGTGGGGGGGTCATTCCCCACCTGCCCTCCCCCCCCAGGTGCGGTACATGAAGATCATCGAGAAGAGCGGGTACCAGGCGCTGCCCTGGGTGCGGTACATCACCCAGAGCGGGGGTGAGTCGGGGAGACCCCCGGGACCCCCCCCCAGCCCGGGAGCCTGGAATTCCCCCGGGACCCCCAGCCCGGGAGCCCCCTCCTCACCTCCTCTCTCTGTCTCTTGCAGATTACCAGCTCCGCACCAGCTAAGGGGGGCCCCCCAGAGACCCCCTGGACCCCCAGGGACCCCCCCCCCCTTCCAGGTCCCCCACCCTTTGCCCACCCTCCTCCTCCTCCTCCTCTGCCCCAATAAAGATGGAGCTGAGACCACCGGCCCCGCTGCTCTCTTTGGGGGTCGGGGGGCGCTCAGTGGGTCTGGGGGGAGCGGGAACAGCGGCGGGGGGGTCTCGGGGTGCGACGGGGGCGGGAATCGGGGGGGGGCTTTGGGGGTGCGCGGGGATGCGGTGGGACCCACCCGCGCCTTTTGGTGGGAGCGTTGCCCCTTTAAGAGCGGGAAGGGGCGGGACCGGCCTGCCGGGCAGGGGGCGGGGCGTTCCTTTGTCACGTGACTAAAGGG
>NW_026138342.1:0-60000 GCF_025592945.1 Manacus candei
GCTGGGGGGCACCTGGGGGGCACCTGGGGAGCTGGGGGGCACCTGGGGACCTGGGTGTACCTGTGGGAGCTCCGGATGCCCAGGACCCCCCCGGACCCCGAGGACAGGGGTACCTGGGCCCCAGGCCCTCACCTGTCCCCCCCCCCAGCTGTACCTGGCCATCGCCCTCATCGCCGTCGTGGTCGTCACCGGCTGCTTCGGCTACTACCAGGAGTTCAAGAGCACCAACATCATCGCCAGCTTCAAGAACCTGGTCCCGCAGGTGGGGGACACCCCCTGCCCCGCCCCGCCCACCTGGGGGCCTCTCCTGTGCTCTCACCTCTGCCCCCCGTGCCCCCAGCAAGCCACGGTGGTGCGGGACGGGGCCAAGCAGCAGATCAACGCCAACGAGCTCGTGGTCGGGGACCTGGTGGAGATCAAGGGGGGCGACCGAGTCCCCGCCGACATCCGCGTCCTGTCGGCCCAGGGCTGCAAGGTGGGCTGGGGGCTCACCTGGGGCTCACCTGGGGCTCACCTGGGGCCCACAGGTGGGAGGTGTGACCGCCCGTCCCCCCCCCCCAGGTGGACAACTCGTCACTGACGGGGGAGTCGGAGCCGCAGACGCGCTCGCCCCGAGTGCACCCACGAGTCGCCCCTGGAGACCCGGAACATCGCCTTCTTCTCCACCATGTGCCTGGAGGGTGGGACGGGGCTCACCTGGGGGGCTGGGGGCACACCTGGGCTCACCTGGGGGGCTGGGGCACACCTGGGGGTCAGGGTCCCATCTGGGGTCTGGGTCACGCCTGGGGCTGGGTCCCACTTGGGCACCCGAGTCCCACCTGGGTGAGTCCCACCTGGGTTCCACCTGGCCACCCAACCCTCTGTGCTCTGTCCCTTCCCCACACACCTGTTCCCCCCTCACCTGTGCCCAGGTACGGCCACGGGGCTGGTGATCCCCTGTTACCCCTCACCTGTGCCCAGGTACGGCCACGGGGCTGGTGATCCCCCTTCACCCCTCACCTGTGCCCAGGTACGGCCACGGGGCTGGTGATCCCCCCTTCACCCCTCACCTGTGCCCCAGGTACGGCCACGGGGCTGGTGATCTCCACGGGTGACCGGACCATCATCGGCCCGCATCGCCAGCCTGGCCTCGGGCGTGGAGAACGAGAAGACCCCGATCGCCATCGAGATCGAGCACTTCGTGGACATCATCGCCGGCCTCGCCATCTTCTTCGGGGCCACCTTCTTCGTGGTGGCCATGGTCATCGGGTACCCCTTCCTGCGCGCCATGGTCTTCTTCATGGCCATCGTGGTGGCCTACGTGCCCGAGGGGCTGCTGGCCACCGTCACGGTACCTCCGGGGGGGCACGGGGGCCAGCGGGGGGGCAGGAGGGGCCACCGGGACCGGGGGGGGGCTCGGGGGTCTTTGGGAGCCAGGGGGAACACCTGGGAGCCAGGAGGGGCTTGGGGGTCTCCACTGACCCCCAGGGGTCCCACCAGAACTCAGCTGGGGTGAACTGGGTTGGACTGGGGTGGACTGGGAGACAGGAGGTCCCACCACAACCCGTGGGGGCCTGGGGGGGGTCTCCATGGCCCCACAGGGCTCACCTGTGCCCAGGTGGTCCCCGAGGGTGCCGGGGGTGGTCCCCGAGGGTGCTGAGGCCCCGCCCCCCTGCCCAGGTGTGCCTGTCGCTGACGGCGAAGCGCCTGGCGAGCAAGAACTGCGTGGTGAAGAACCTGGAGGCCGTGGAGACCCTCGGCTCCACCTCGGTGATCTGCTCCGACAAGACCGGGACCCTCACCCAGAACCGCATGACGGTGGCCCACCTCTGGTTCGACAACCAGATCCACGAGGCCGACACCACCGAGGACCAGTCGGGTGGGACGGGGGCACCTGGGGCACCTGGGGGCACCTGGGATACCTGGGGGGGCACCTGGGGCACCTGGATCCACCCCCATACCCCACCTGGGACCCCTCCCCGCACACCTGGGCCCCCCCCAGGTGACACCCCCAGGTGACCCCCCCCGCCCGTGCCAGGTCAGAGCTTCGACCAGTCCTCGGAGACGTGGACGATGCTGAGCCGGGTCATCGCCCTCTGCAACCGCGCCCAGTTCAAACCGGGCCAGGACAACGTGCCCGTGGCCAAGGTGGGCACTGGGGGCGACTGGGAGGGACTGGGAGGGGCCACCGACCCCTCCTGGGCGTGTCCCCCCTCACCTGCGGCCCCGCCCCCAGCGTGACGTCATCGGTGACGCGTCCGAGACGGCGCTGCTCAAGTTCGCGGAGGTGACGGTGGGGCCCGTGGCGGCCGCCAGGGGGCGCCACCCCAAGGTGGCAGAGCTGCCCTTTAACTCCAGCAACAAGTTCCAGGTGAGCGCAGGTGGGACAGGTGGGACAGGTGAGGGCATGGGGGGCGTTATAGCGGTCACACAGGGCTGGGACAGGTGAGGGCTCCTCCCCTTTAACTCCAGCAACAAGTTCCAGGTGAGCGCAGGTGGGACAGGTGGGACAGGTGAGGCCATGGGGGGGCTATAGCGGTGACACAGGGCTGGGACAGGTGGGGACAGGTGAGGGCTCCTCCCCTTTAACTCCAGCAACAAGTTCCAGGTGAGCGCAGGTGGGACAGGTGGGACAGGTGAGGACAGGTGGGACAGGTGAGGCCGTGGGGGGGGTGATGTGTGTGTTAGAGGAGTGTGACAGGCGTGTCCCCCGTGCCTCAGGTGTGCCCCTGTCCCCGCAGGTGTCGGTGCACGAGGCGGGGGAGCAGCAGCTGCTGGTGCTCAAAGGGGCCCCCGAGCGGGTCCTGGAGCGGGTGCCGGGGGGTCCTGCTGGGGGGGCAGGAGCTGCCCCTCGACCCCCAGTGGAGGGAGGCCTTCGAGGGGGCCTACGCGGAGCTGGGGGGGCGCGGGGGAGAGGGTCCTGGGTGAGTGGGGGGTCCTGGGGGGGCGTGGAGAGAGGGTCCTGGGGGAGTGGGGGGTCCTGGGTGAGTGGGGGGCTGGGGGGGATCCTGGGGAGGGGTCCCGAGGGAGAGGGGTCCCGGGGGAGTCCTGTTTGGGGCGTGGCTGGGAAGTGGGTGCATGTCCCCATCCATCCCCTCCCCCTTGAGCCACCCACTACCCCACACGGCCCCCCTGTCCCCTGTGACCCCCCTACCCCCCCCGTGTACCCCCAGAGCCCCCTCTGTC
This sequence comes from Manacus candei, assembly GCF_025592945.1. Taxonomy (NCBI): domain Eukaryota; kingdom Metazoa; phylum Chordata; class Aves; order Passeriformes; family Pipridae; genus Manacus; species Manacus candei. The sequence goes on from NW_026138342.1 coordinate 3,166, forward strand.
CCCTGTGACCCCCCTGCCCCCCCCGTCCCCCCCTGACCCCCCATCCCCCGTGCCCCCCAGGGTTCTGTGCCCGCTGGCTGCCCCCCGGGACGGTGCCCCCCGGGACGGAGCCCGAGGCGCTGCCCGAGCTGGCCCAGGGGCTCTGCTTCGCGGGGCTCGTGTCCCTCATCGACCCCCCCCGCGCCACCGTCCCCCAGGCCGTGAGGAAGTGCCGGACCGCCGGGATCAGGGTGGGGGCACGGGGGGCGGGGGGGACGGGGGGCGTGGGGGGATGTGGGGGCACTGGGGGGGTGTGGGGGTGGGGGGGACACGGGGGGACAGGGGGGACGGGGGGGGACAATGGGGGCATTTGGGGGGGCACGGGTATGGGGGGACATTGTGGGGACAGGGGGGACATGGGGGGACGTGGGGACACTGGGGGGGGCATGGGGATGGGGGGGGACATTGTGGGGACGGGGGGGGACATTGTGGGGATGGGGGGCATGGGGATACTGGGGACACTGGGGATGGGGGGGACAATGGGGACATTGGGGGTGACACATGGGATTTGGGGATGGGGACACCCGGGGGGGACACGAGGGCACAGGGGAGGACAAGGACAGGGGGGACACTGTGGGGACATGGGGGGACCCCGAGTGACCCCCAGTTCCCCCCCCGTGCCCAGGTGATCATGGTGACAGGTGACCACCCCATCACGGCCAAGGCCATCGCGGCGTCCGTGGGGATCATCTCGGAGGGCAGCGAGACCCCCGAGGAGGTGGCGGCGCGGCTGCGGCTGCCCCTGGAGCAGGTGGACCCCAGGTGGGGGTCCCGGGGGTTTGGGGGGACACACGGGTGTCCTGGGGGGTCCCAGTGTTAGGGGGGACACACGGGTGTCCTGGGGGGGCCCAGTGTTAGGGGGGACACACGGGTGTCCTGGGGGGTCCCGGGTGTTTGGGGGGACACACGGGTGTCCTGGGGGGTCCTGGGTGTTAGAGGGGACACACGGGTGTGCTGGGGGGGCCCAGGTGTTAGGGGGGGACACACGGGTGTCCTGGGGGGTCCTGGGTGTTTGGGGACACACACGGGTGTGCTGGGGAGTCCCAGGTGTACCCCAGATGTGTCCCCCCCCAGGCAGGCCCGGGCCCGGGTGGTGACAGGGGCGGAACTGGCTGCGATGGCCCCGGGGACCCTCGAGGGGCTTCTCCGAACCCACCCCGAGATGGTTTTCGCGAGAACGTCCCCCCAGCAGAAACTCGTCATCGTGGAGAGCTGCCAGCGCCTGGTGGGGATGCTGAGGGGGCACGGGGGGGACACTGGGGGTACATTGGGGACACTGGGGACACTGGGGGGTACACTGGGGGTACATTGGGGACACTGGGGACATCGTGGAGAGCTGCCAGCGCCTGGTGGGGATGCTGAGGGGGCACGGGGGGGACACTGGGGGTACACTGGGGACACTGGGGACACTGGGGGGTACACTGGGGGTACATTGGGGACACTGGGGACATCGTGGAGAGCTGCCAGCGCCTGGTGGGGACACCGGGGACACCGGGGACACTGGGGGTACACTGGGGGGGCATTGGGGAAACATTGGGGGGACATTGGGGGACATGGGGACACTGGGGACATCGGGGATGTCACGGGGACACCCACAAGGTGCCACCGTGGTCGGGATGACATCAGGGGTCCCCAAACTCCCCCCTCTGGCCCCCACGTCCCCGAGGTGCCACAGCCACGTCCCCGATGTCCCCATGCCCCCATATCGGTTCCAATGGCCCCATGTCCCCGTGTCCCCATGACGGTGCCAATGTCCCTGTGTCCCCGTTGTCCCCATGACGGTGCCAACATCCCTGCTGTCCCTGTTGTCCCCATGACGGTGCCACTGTCCCCGTGTCCCCGTGCCCCCGTATCAGTACCAATGTCCCCATGTCCCCAGGGCTGCATCGTGGCGGTGACGGGGGACGGCGTGAACGACTCCCCTGCTCTGAAGAAGGCCGACATCGGCGTGGCCATGGGCATCGCCGGCTCCGACGCCGCCAAGAACGCGGCCGACATGATCCTGCTGGACGACAACTTCGCCTCCATCGTCACCGGCGTCGAGCAGGGTGGGGCTGGGGGGCACCTGGAACACCTGAGAACCCCCAAAAACACCCGGGGGGCTCCTGGGGGGTTGTGCCACCCTGGTGATACCCATCCCACCTGTCCCACCCATCCCACCCATCTCACCTGTTCCACCCATCCCACCCACCCTACCTGTCCCACCCCCCCCACCTGTCCCACCCACCCCACCTGTCCCACCCATCTCACCTGTTCCACCCATCCCACCTGTCCCACCTGTCCCATCCACCCCACCTGTCCCACCTGTCCCACCCACCCCACCTGTCCCACCCACCCCACCTGTCCCACCTGCCCGCGTCCCCCAGGGCGGCTGATCTTCGACAACCTGAAGAAGTCGATCGCCTACACCCTGACCAAGAACATCCCCGAGCTGACCCCGTACCTGATCTACATCACGGCCAGCGTGCCCCTGCCCCTGGGCTGCATCACCATCCTCTTCATCGAGCTCTGCACCGACATCGTGAGTGCTGCGCCCGCCCGCCTCACCTGGGGGATCACCTGGGCTCACCTGGGGAATCACCTGGGCTCCCCTGGGCTCACCTGAGCTCACCTGGGCTCACCTGGGGGATCACCTGGGCTCACCTGGGGGATCACCTGGGCTCCCCTGGGCTCACCTGGGGGATCACCTGGGCTCACCTGGGCTCCACTGGGCTCACCTGGGGGCTCCCCTGGGCTCCCCTGGGCTCCCCTGAGCTCACCTGGGCTCACCTGCCCGCCGTGCCCCCCCTGCCCGCAGTTCCCCTCGGTGTCCCTGGCCTATGAGCGCGCCGAGAGCGACATCATGCACCTGAAGCCGCGGAACCCGCGGCGGGACCGGCTGGTCAACGAGCCCCTGGCGGCCTATTCGTACTTCCAGATCGGTAAGGGGGGCCTGGGGACCCCCCACACCTGGGGGGCTGCACCTGGGACCTCCCGGGCCCCTGGGCACTCATGTCCCCAAACATCGGGACCCTCAGGGGCTCCAGGAACCGGCTCGCCCGGGTCTCCTCATCCTCCAGGCCTGGGGGACACCTGAGTCCCTGGTCCTGGGGCACCTGAGTCCCTGGGTGTCCTGACCCCTGAGTCCCTGGGTGTCCCAACCCCTGGATCCCTGGGTGTCCCATCCCCTGTTCCCTGGGTGTCCCATCCCAAGTCCCTGGGTGTCCCATCCCCTGGATCCCTGGGTGTCCCTCACTGCCGTGTCCCCCCGGCCCAGGAGCCATCCAGTCCTTCGCGGGGTTCACCGACTACTTCGTGGCGATGGCTCAGGAGGGTTGGTGGCCGCTGCTGGTGCTGGGGCTGCGCCCGCGCTGGGAGGACACGCACGAGCAGGAGCTGCAGGACAGCTACGGGCAGCAGTGGGTGCGTCCCCCGGGAGCCCCCGCGCTCACCTGGGAGCCCCTACACTCACCTGAGCCCCCCCTGACCCCCCCGCACTCCCCTGCCCCCCCGTGCTCCCCTGCCCCCCGTGCTGAGGCGCCGGGCGTGCCCGCAGACGTTCATGCAGCGCAGGTACCAGCAGTACACCTGTTACACCGTGTTCTTCATCAGCATCGAGATGTGCCAGATCGCAGACGTGCTCATCCGCAAGACCCGCCGCCTGTCCCTGCTCCAGCAGGGGGCGCTCAGGTGCGGGGGGGTGGGGACAGGTGTGCTCAGGTGTGTCAGTTGTCAGTTGTCAGGTGTGTACCACAGGTGCCACAGGTGCTATAGGTACCTCAGGTGACACAGGTGCTGTAGGTACCCCAGGTACCCCAGGTACCCCAGGTACTGCCGCAGGTGCCACAGGTGTGTCTGTCCCGCAGGAACCGCATCCTGGTGGTGGCCATCGTGTTCCAGGTGTCCATCGGCTGCTTCCTCTGCTACTGCCCCGGGATGCCCAACATCTTCAACTTCATGCCCATCAGGTGTGGCCGCTCACCTGGGCCACCTGGACACCCTCCCGGGATACCCAGGACCCTCCTGGCCCCTCCGGGGACCCCCGGGTCACCTGACCAGGTGTGTCCCCCTCCCCCCCCAGGTTCCAGTGGTGGCTCGTGCCGATGCCCTTCGGGCTCCTCATCCTCGTCTACGACGAGATCCGGAAACTGGGAGTCAGGAGACACCCGGGCAGTGAGTGACACCTGGGGGGCACCTGGGGGCACACCCGGGGGGCACACCTGGGCAGTGAGTGACACCTGGGGGCACACCTGGGGGCACACCTGGGGGGCACACCCGGGCAGTGAGTGACACCTGGGGGGCACCTGGGGGCATAACTGGGCAGTGAGTGACACCTGGGGGGCACCTGGGGGCACACCTGGGGGGCACACCTGGGCAGTGAGTGACACCTGGGGGGCACCTGGGGGCGCACCCGGGGGGCACACCTGAGCTCCCCCACCCTCACCTGTGTCTTCTCTGCCCCCCCAGGTTGGTGGGATCGGGAGCTTTACTACTGAGGGGGGGCTGCCGTGGACACCTGGGGTCCACCTGGACACCTGGGACACACCTGGACATGTGGGACCCCTCCCCAGACACCTGGGGCCCACCTGGACAGGTGGCACCTCTCCATCGCACCCGTGTCCCTCCCACACCTGGGCCCCCAATAAAGCTCCCCCACCCCTTGCCAAAATCCGAGGCCGTTTTTCCCAATCCCTCCCCGGCCCCTCCCTGGCCCCTCCCCAGTTTCATCCCAGTGACCCCTTTTTGGGGGGAAAGAGGCTTTAAATGGGGGGGGAAACCTCCTTTCCTATGATTTTTAAGAATTAAACTGATGGAAACCCTTCCTTTGACACCATTTTTGGGGTTGAAAATCAAGGGGGGGAAAAGCGCAGGAAAGGTGAGGGGGAAATGGTGGGAAAGGTGAGGTGGGAAAGTGGGAAAACCCCCCGCCCCTCCTGCCCCCTCTGACCCCTCCCACCGCCTTCCTAGGACCCCTAAATCCCCCCCCGAACCTCCTGCAATGGCCCCAAGACCCCCCAAAACATCCCCCCCAACACCCGGTCGCTTTTCGGGAGGTCCAACCACACCAGAGCCCCCCCAGATTCCCGTGTCCCAGTCATGTCCCACCTCAGACACCTCCTAGACCCCCAAATCCCGGTGTCCCCCCAAATCCCCACGTTCCCCCCAACCCCCTGAGCCCCCCCCCGCCCCCCCGAGTCCCTCCCCCCGCCCCCAGACCCCCGCGGGACCCCCCGAAACCACACGAGGCCTGTAGAAAAGGGGGTTTTATTGCCACCAGGGGCGGGGGGGGAGTAATAAATAGGGGTTCTGGGGGTGCCCCGGTGCCGGGGGTCCCGGGGGGGCTCAGGTGCGGCAGCAGAAGCCGCAGCCGCGGTTCCGGCAGCAGTTGCAGCAGAAGGAGCAGAGCGGGAAGTGGGAGCTGTGCCGGCGACGGCGGCTCGGGGGGGGCTGGGGGGGAAAAGGGGAGGTCAGGGGGGCTGGGGGACCCCCAGGAACCCCCTCGGGGGCGCTGGGAACCCCCCGGAGCCCGGGGAAACCCCCCTTCCCCCAAAAAAAAACCCCTGTGGAGAGGGGGCCCTCCCCTGCGGGACCCCGGGAACCTGGGATGTCCCCAGATCCCAGTGTGGGACCCCCTGGGATGTCCCCAGATCCCAGTGTGGGACCCCCTGGGTGTCCCCAGATCCCAGGTGAGGGTCCCCCTGTGCCCCCCCCCCCCCGACTCACCTGCCCGTCGCCCTCCTGGTTTTGGGGTGACACCTCCAGCAGAGCCTGGGGGGGGCTGGGGGGGGGATGACTCAGGTGTGAGACCCCCCCCGACACTCGGGACTTCGGCTCCAGCGACGACTCGGGGGGCACCCGGGCCTGGGGGGGGAGGGAGGTGACGCTCCAGGCACCTGAGCACCCCAAAAACGCCTGGGACCCCCCCCAAAAACGCACCTGGGACCCTCCAAAAACACCCGAGTCCCCCCAAAAACACCTGAGTACCTAAAAACACCTGGGACCCCCCAAAAACATCCGAGTCCCCCCAGAAACACCTGAGTCCCCCCAAAGCACCTGGGACACCCCAAACACCCCCCCCATCCCCAAGCAACCCCCTCCATCCCCCAGGGACCTCCCCCGTCCCCCAGGGACCCCCCCCCCCATCCCCAGGGACCCCCCCGCCCCTCACCGCCGCCTCGGTCCCCGCGAGCAGGAGGAAGAGGAGGAGGAGGAGGAAGAACCCGAGGACCCTGCGCGGCTCCATCGCTGCCCTGGGGGGGTCGCGGCCCCTCTCGCCCCCATTTATCCTCCCCCCGACCCCCTTCCAACCCCACCCAGCCCCTCCCCACTTCCCTTCTTGGAAGAACCCGCCCCTTCCCCCCCCCCCCCGCCCCCCGTTCCCGGGCCGTGACCCCGCTTTGGGTGGAAAAACGCCAAGTTTGGGGTTTCGGGAGACGTTTCCAGGCGGGGGGGGGGAGGGATGGGGGGGGCCCAGGGGTCCGGTACCTTCCCCCCCGCGCCCCCCCAGGAGGGACCCAGGAGTGAGGGGGGGACACCCAGGGGGGTGTCCGGGGGGGTCGAAATGTCCGCGACCCCCCAGGAGGGACCCGGGTGTTGGGGGGGACACTCAGGTGTTTTTGGGGGGACACTCAGAGGTGTTTTTGGGGGGACACTCAGGTATTTGGGGGGGTACTCAGGTGTTTTTGGGGGGGACACTCAGGTGTTTTTGGGGGGACACTCAGGTATTTGGGGGGGTACTCAGGTGTTTTTGGGGGGGGACACTCGGAGGTGTTTTTGGGGGGACACTCAGGTGTTTGGGGGGGACACTCAGAGGTGTTTTTGGGGGGGACACTCAGAGGTGTTTTTGGGGGGGCACTCAGGTGTTTGGGGGGACACTCCCGGGTCGGGGAGATGCTCAGGTGTGTCCGGGAGGGTCCAAGTGTGTCCAAGGGGGGCTCAGGTGTCCAGGACCCCCCAGAAGGGACCCGGGTGTGGGAGGGGACACTCAGGTATTTTGGGGGGGGTCACTCTGGAGCCGGGGGAATGCCCGGGTGTGTCCCGGGGGGGCTCAGGTGTGCAGGACCCCCCCAGAAGGAGCTCAGGTGTCCAGGGGGACACTCAGGTATTCCGGGGGGGACATTCTGGTATTTGGGGGGGACACTCGGGTGCCCAGGGGGTCACTCAGCTATTGGGGGGGGGTCACTCGGGTGTCCGGACCCTCCTGTCCCCCCCTCCCCGCCCCTCCCCCGGGCCCCGAGTGCCCCTGACCATGTTTGTTGTCCCCTCCCGAGGTCACCCCCGGGTCAGACCGAGCGGCGCCAGCGCGGGGACACGGGGACAGCGCCGGGGACACCGGGGGGGACACCGGCCGGGGGGGCACGGTGGCCTTGGGGGGCGGGGGGGGGGCGGCCCCGCTGCGATGGGGACACCGATGGGACAGCGAGGGTGGCCTTGAGGTGACACCGAGGGTGACAGGGGCGGCGGCGACGGTGGTGGCACCGCTGGGACAGTGATGGTGACACCGATGTGACAGTGATGGTGACACCGATGTGACACCGGCGGTGGCACCGCTGGGACAGTGATGGTGACACCGTTGTGACAGTGATGGTGACACCGATGTGACACCGGGGGTGGCACTCGTGTGACACCGGGGGGTGACACTCGTGTGGCACTGACGGTGACACAGATTTGACACTGGTGTGACAAGGATGTGGCACCGATGTGACACTGGTGGTGACGGGGACAGTGCTGGGGACAGGGACAGCGGCCCCGGTGGGGACAGGAATGGTGACACTGATGGGGACAGTGACAGGGATGGTGGCACCGGGCGGGGGGGTGACAGTGACACAGGGAAGGGGTGACAGTGACACGGGGGGGGTGACAGTGACATGGGGGGGGGTGACAGTGACATGAGGGGGGGTGACAGTGACACGGGGGGGTGACGATGTCCCGAGGGGGTGACAACGTCCCGGGGGGGGGGGATGACAATGTCCCGGGGAGGGGGATGACAATGTCCCGGGGGGGGGGGATGACAATGTCCCGGGGGGGGGGGGTGACAATGTCCCGGGGGGGGTGACAATGTCCCGGGGGGGGGGTGACAGCACCGGCGCCGCTCTGACGCCACTGACGGTGACACCTTGTGACAGTTGCGACACGGGGCGGCCCCGCCCATGTCCCCTCGGGGTCAGGGGTCGCCCCCTCCCCTCCTCCCCCCCCCCCCCCGCGGCCCCTCCCCACAAACGACCAAAATTCCACTTTTTTTTTTGCCTCTTTTTTTTTTTTGTCGTTTTTTTTTTTTTGGCTCCCGGGGCAGCCCCTCCCCCCCGCCCCCCCCCCCGCGACCCCTCCCCCCGCCCTCCCCACGCCCCCCCACCAAAAAAACCGGAGGGGGGGGGGAGGGGCCGCCCCTCCCCCCGCCCGGGCAGTACAAAACAATTAATTAATTACAATCACGGTAATTACAAAGGGGGGGAAGGGGTCGGGGTCCCGAGGGGGGGGCGTGGCCTGGGGGGGGTCCCCGAGGAGAACTGGAGGGTCCCTGCGGTGTCCCCAGGGCGGGGGGGGGGGGACAGGGGTCGTGTCCCTGCGTGGGGGGCGGGGGATGTGTCCGCAGGTGCCCCTCCCCCGTGACTGGGGGGGTCTCCTCGGGGGTCCCAGGGGGGTGTCACCCCCATGACTGGGGGGGGAGTCCACGGGGGGGCCCCCGATGTGTTTCTCCCCCCCCCCCCCATGTCACGGGGGGGGTCCATTCGGGGGTTGTCCCCAGGCGTGTCCCCCCCTCGTGACTGTCCCCGGGGGTGTCCGGGGGTCCCGGGGGGGTGTCCCCAGCTGTGTCACTGGGGGGTCCCCTCGGGGGTCCCCTCCAGCCCCCGCTGCTGCAGCTGCGCCCTCAGCACGGCGTTCTCGCTCTTCAGCTCCTCCATCTGGGGGGTGGGGGGTCAGGGCCGGGGGTCTCACCCCCCTCTCACCCCCCCGAGGGATCCCCCATCCCCCCTTCCCTCCCTCCACCCCCCCGACCCGCCCCTTCATGAATGAACCCCCCGTGAGAACCCACAGGGGGCGTGGCCTGGGCGGCGGGCGTGGCCTCCGGGAGGGGGCGTGGCCAAGCCGTTGGTGCGGCCGCACCCCAAAGCGGGCGGTTTTGGGGGAATTCCGGGGGGATTCCGGGGGGATTCGGGGGCGCGAGGCGGGCGGGGAGGGGCTCACCTGCTGCCGGAGCAGGTCGTTGTCCATCTGCAGCCGCTCGGCCTCCTTGAAGGTCTCCTGCAGCCGCTGGTTGCTCTGGCGCAGCTCCCGCACGTAGTCACAGGCCTTGGACAGGATCCCCCCCTTGCTCTGCAGAACATCCCCCCCACCAAAATCAGCCCAGACACACCCCCCTGCCCCAGGACCGCCCCAAAGCCGGCCCTGACCCCCACAATCGGCTGGGACACCCACAATTGGCTGGGACACCCCGAAATCAGCCGAGACCACCCCTGCAGGACCACCCCAAAAACAGCCCCGACCCCCCAAAATCGGCTGGGACACCCCAAAATCGGCTGGGACACCCCAGAATTAGCCCAGCCCACCCCAGTTTCCCCCCCGGGCCCCCCAGTGCCCCCTCACCGCCCCCGATTTGCCGCTGTCGGCGCCGCAGTCGGGGATGATCTTGGAGAGTTGGACGATCCAGTTGTTGATCTTGTCGCGGCGCCGGCGCTCGACTGGGAATGGGGACACGGGGACATTGGGGACAATGGTGATTTGGGGACATTGGGGACATTGGGGACACGGGGACATTGGGGAAATCACTGGGGACATTGGGGACACGGGGACAGTGGTGATTTGGGGACATGGGGGACATTGGGGATTTGGGGACATTGGGGATGTTGGGGATTTGGGGACATCGGGGACATTGGGGACACGGGGAAATCACTGGGGACATCGGGGACATTGGGGATTTGGGGACATTGGGGACGTTGGGGATTTGGGGACATCGGGGACATTGGGGGCACATGGCGGATATCGGGATCTTGTCCCCACCCCGGTGACACTGGGGCCCCTCCAGGTGACACTGAGACCCCCCCCCAGGTGACCCAGGGGTGACACGGGGCCCCCCCTCACCCTCGTTGTGCTGCGCCCGCCGTCGCTCGTCCCGCGGCACCCGCGGCCCCTCGAGCTTCCTGTGGGGACAGGGAGGGACAAGTGGGACACGGGCACCTGGCTCAGGTGTGCCCAGGTGCGTCAGGGCGCGTCCAAGTGTGTCCAGGTGTGTCCGGGTGTGCCCACGGCACATCAGGCAGTTTTGGGGGGTGCAAAGGTGTGTTTTGGGTACGTTTGGGGTACATGAGACACGTCCAGGTGTTCCAGGTGTGTCCCCAGGTACTCCCAGGTGTGTCCCCATGTACCCCCCCAGTGTCCCCCCAGGTGTCCCAGGTGCCCCCCAGGTATTCCAGGTGCCCCCCAACTGCCCCAGGTGTGTCCCAGGTGTCCCCCAGGTGTGTCCCAGGTGCCCCCAGGTGTGTCCCAGGTGCCCCCAGGTGCACTCACGGTGAGTAGGGGTGCCCGTGGGGGGCGAGGCTGCGCTGGGCCCCCCCTGCCTGCAGCACGTCCTGGGGGGTCATCATCACGTAGAACTGACCTGGGGGAGGGGAGGGGTCACACACCTGGGTGCCCCCCCGAGACACCTGAGCCCCCCCAGGTGCAGGGTCCCCCCCCAGGTGTGGGGTCCCCTGTTACCTCCAGCCTGGGCCAGGGCGGGGTCGGCCTGCACGGCCACGGCCCCCTCCCCCCCCCAGGTGAACCGGGCCTCGGCCCCCCCCCTCGCTGCCGGGGCTGCCCCCGTTGCTGAAGGGGTTCTGGATCACGGCCTGGGGGGGGACACACAAAAAGGGGGGGGGTCACACACCCAGATCACCTGCACAGGGACCCCCCCCACCCCAAAACCTCCACCCAGGACCCCCCAAACGCCCCGACCGCACAGGGACCCCCCCCAACCCACCCCCCCCAACCCACCCCCCCCCGCCAGGAACCCCCAGGGAACCCCCACTCCCACCCAAGGACCCTCCAGGAACACCCTAAACTCGCCCCCAGACCACTCCAAGACCCCCCAAACCCTCTAGGACCCCCCCCAAACCCCCACCCAGGACCCCTCAGAAACTCCCCAAATCCCTCCCCCCTGGGACCCCCAGGGACACCCCCTGACTCCCCCAAACCCCTCCTGGGATCCCCCCAGGGCCCCCCAAACCCCTGGGATCCCTTCCTGGGACCCCCAACTCCCCCTGGGATCCCCCCAACACCCCCCGCCCCCCTCCCCTGGGACCCCTCCAGGACCCCCCAAACCCCTGGGATCCCCCCAAGCCCCCCTGGGCCCCCCCACCCCTCACCTGGGGGGCTCCAGCAAAGGTGGACACGACGCTGACGGCGGCGCCTTCGGGACCCTCGAGCGGCGCCTCCGTCACCTGCACCACCCTGTAGGTCACCTGGGGGGGCACGGGGGGTCACCTGGGGGCACCTGGGGCCGGGGGGGTCACTGGGGGGGAAAGGGAACCCCCCCAGAAATACGGGAACCCCCCCACCGGGTCCTGCAGCGGCCTGTGGGTCACCCGGGGGGTCACCTCGGGTGACCTGTGGGGGGGTCAAAGGGGGCCCCGTGGCAGAGACACCCCCCTCTTGTGTCCCCATTGCCCCGCCCTGGGGCCCCTCCCAGCCCCCCCCGTGCCCCCAGGTGTGCCCCAGGTGTGCCCCCAGGTGTGCCCCAGGTGCCCTCACCTGGCCGCCGTTGCTCTCGCTGCGGAACTGGTACTGCAGCCCCGTGTCAGGGAAGGCTCCGGGGGCTCCGGGGGCTCCGGGGGGGACGTTGGCGATGGCCACGGGCTCCTCCCCCGGCGCCCCCTCCCCTGGCAGCACCGGGGGGGGGCCTCGAGTCAGGGGGACCCCGAAATACCCCCCAAATCCCCCAAATCCTCCTCTCACCCCCCCCAAAATCCCCCAAATCCTCCTCCCGACCCCCTCCCAAAATCCCCCAAATCCTCCTCCCAACCCTCCCCCCCCCAAATCCCCCAAATCCTCCTCCCAAACCCCGCCCTCCCCAATTTATGGCACCCCCCGCCCCCAAAGACGATTGTGGATCCCCCAAAATCCCCTCCCTTGAAGGTGAGGGACTCCCCACCTCCCCCCCAGATTCACCTCCAGATTCACGGGGACCCCCAAAACCCACCCTGAGACCCCCCCTGGACCCTTGCAAGGGATGCCCTCAAATCCACACTCAGCCCCCCCCAACCAGCTGGGGACCCCCAAAATCCCCCCCCAGAGATCCCCCAACCCTCTGGGGACCCCCAAAACCCACCCTGAGACCCTCTGCAGACATCCGGGCCCCCCCCAGTGCCCCGGGCCCCCCCACCCCAATTTGGGGCCCCCCTCACCCTCCTGCAGGTCGACGCCCTCCTCGGCCTCTTGACCTTTATCGTGACTGGGGAGGGTCAAAGGTCAAAGGTCGTGACCCGGGGGGGATCCCGACATCGGGGACCCCTCCCGAATTTTGGGGTGTCCCCCCACCCCCCATTTTGGGGTCGCGCCCAGCACTCCCCCACACTCATAGTCCCCCCCAAACCCTCTGTTGTCCCCCCCATTCCCCCCCAACTTTAGGCCCCCCCCCCCAAAATTCACCCCCCCCTTTTGGGGTCTCCCCGCCCTCCCCCTTTCCCAGCCCCTCCCTCGCCCCCCCCCAATTTTGGGGTCCCCCCCTCACCTGGGGGCAGCGGAGGCGGCGGCCGAGTCCAGCCCGGGGTCCAGCATGTCCATGGGGGGGTCGCGGGGGTCGCGGGGGGGGTCCCGGGGGTGGGGGAGGGGGTGGGGGGGGTCCCCGGGGCGGGGGAGGGGGGCAGGAAAGTGGGGGAGGGGCTGGAGGGGGGGTGTCCCCTCGCCTGTTGGGGTGGGGGGGTCCCGGGGGTGGGGGAGGGGGTGCGGGTGGGTCCGGGGGGGGGTCGGGGGGGCGCGGGGCCCCCCCCGGGGCCGCCCCCGACGGGGGGGGGGGGGTTGGGGTTGGGGTTTTTTTTTTTTTTTTTTGGTTTTTTTTTTCGGGTCCGGTCACGGGGCCAAACAGCGTCACGTGCGGCCTCCCCTCCCCCCCCCCGCCGCCGCCCCCTCGCGCGGGGAGGGGGGGTCTCCCCTCCCCTCCCCTCCCCCCCCCCGCGGGGTCGCCCCTCCCCTCCCCCCCCCTCCTCTCTCTCGCGACTGTCGCGACTTCCCCGGCTCCGTCCGCGGCTCTCGCGGGGCGGCGGCGACACCGGAACGATCGCGGGGCGGCGGCGGGGGGGGGAGGGGCGGGGGGGGAGGGGCGCGGAGGGAGGGGGGAGGGGCAGCGGCCGCCGGAAGGGGGAGGGGCGCGAGGACGGCGGGGGGGAGGGGCGGGAGGGGCGGAGCTTCCGGGTCTGGTGATGTGGGGGAGGGGAGGGGAGGGGATTGGGGGGAGGGAGGGAACCGGGAAATTCCCGGAGAGGAGCGGGAAACACCGGGAATGAAACAAACACCGGGAATGAAACACCGGGAATTAAACACTGGGAATTAAACACTGGGAATTAAACACCGGGAATTAAATACCGGGAATTAAACACTGGGAATTAAATACCGGGAATTAAATATCGGGAATGAAACACCGGGAATGAAACACCGGGAATTAAATACCGGGAATTAAATATCGGGAATGAAACACCGGGAATGAAACACGGGGAATGAAACACCGGGAATTAAATACCGGGAATTAAACACCGGGAAACACCCGGAGATAACCAGGAAAACTGCCCTGGGGAACTGGGAAATACCAGGAAATAAATCCCAGGAAACAGCGGGGGGGAACCGGGAAAACCCCCCGGGGCCTCCCACAAGTCTCCCTGGAGATCCTGGAACCCCCCTCTGGAACCGGGAAAAACCCCGTGGGAAATGGGGGGGTGGGGGGAGATCCTGTGGATCCGGGAGAACAACCTGTAGGTGCTGGAAGAACCTTCTGGATCCCAGAAACATCTTATGGGTCCCGGATAAAACCCTACAGATTCCAGAAGTACCTTCCAGATCCCAAAAAACAAACTCCTGGGTTCCAGAAATACGTTACAGGTCCTGGAAAAGACCCTGCAGGCGCCGGGAAATGCCCCATGGAACTTGGGAAAACCCCGCAGGAAGCTGAGGAGCCCCTATAGAATCCAGCAGGATCCCACAGAACCCTGGAAAACCTCTGGGGATCCTGGGAAAGGCCCTGTAGGAGCTGGAGAAACCCTACAGAGCCCCGAGGTGCCCCTACAGATCCTGGGAAAGGGCCTGGAGGTCCCAGCAAAGCCCCCGGAGAACCCAAAGGGACCCCACAGGGCCTGGGAGAGCCACTGTAGGAGCTGGAAATGCCCCATGGAACCCAGGAAAGCCCCAAAAGAGCCTGGGAAAACCCCTATGGAGCCCGGGGAATCCCCTATGGAGCCCGGGGAATCCCCTATGGAGCCCAGGGAATCCCCTATAGAGCCCTGGGAATCCCCTATGGAGCCCGGGGAATCCCCTATAGAGCCCAGGGAACCCCCTATGGAGCCCCGGGAATCCCCTATAGAGCCCCAGGAATCCCCTATGGAGCCCAGGGACTCCCCTATAGCAACCCTGGAGGTCTGGGGGGGTTTAGAGACCCCCAAAAGCCCCCCAACTGTCCCCCCCTTTGATGCCCCTCCCCAGTTAGAGGCCCCACCCCCCCAACCCCCTGCAGGCAATTTTGGGTCCATCCAGTTTATTTTTGGGAGGTCTTGGGGTCAAAGGTCATGGGGATGGGGCTCGTTAAGGGCCGTTAATGAGGGGGCAATAAATAACTACAGGGGCGGGGCCTGCCCGGGAGGGGGCGGGGCCTTGAGGGTGTGTCTGTGTCCTGGGGGTGGGGCCAGAGGGGGATGGGCCAGGCCCTCATTGGGCAGGTCCCTGTGGTGGGCGTGGCCAGGAGGCAGTGGGTGTGTCCATGGGGTGGGCGTGGTCAGGAGAGGGGTGTGGCCAGCAGAAAGTGGGCATGTCCAGGAGGAGATGGGCGTGGCCAGCAGAAGGTGGGCGTGTCCAGGTCTCAAGAGGTGTGTCAGGGCTCCAGTGGGCGTGTCCAGCAGGAGGTGGGCGTGTCCAGCAGGAGGTGGGCGTGTCCAGCAGAAGGTGGGTGTGTCCATCAGGGTGGGTGTGTCCATCGGGGTGGGCGTGGCCAGGGCGGGGTCACTTGACCCGGATCTCGGCGTATTCCGGGGGCTCCTCCGGGGGTCCCCGGGTGGGTTTGGGGGGCGGGGCCGGTTCCGGGGGCGCCCCCGGCCCCTCCCCCACCCCCAGCGCCCACCGTCCCACGGCCCCTCGGAGCCACCGGGCCTGGGGGGCACCGGGGGGGCACCGGGGGGGCACCGGGGGGGCAGAGTCACCCCTGTGTCCCCCGTGTGTCCCCCCCGTTCCCCCCCCAGCATCCCTCTGGGACCCCCAGGGTCCCTCAGCCCCCTTCACGTGCCCCCCCCAGCCCTGTTCACCCCACACCCCAATGTCCCCCCACGTGTCCCCCCCCCAAAGCCCCCCCGGACCCCCCAGGTGTCCCCTCCCCCCTCACCTGCAGCGGGCGCCGCTCGGGGTCCCCCCCCTGCCCCGGGGGGGCCACCGGGGTCACCTCGGGGGCTCCCGACGCCTTCCTGGAGGACGGGGGGGGGCACTGCGTCACACGTGACCTCTGACCCCTGCCCCGCCCACCCCCCAAAACCCCCGGGGGCGTGGCAAATCGGGGATGGGTGTGGTCTCTTCCCAGGGGGTGTGGCCTGTGGGGTGTGGTCCCTGGGCAAGGTGTGGCCTCTCCCACTGGGGTGTGGCCTCTGGTGGGTGTGGTACTTGGGGTGTGTCCCTGTGGGCGTGGCTTTTAAGGAGCATGGCTTTTAAGGGGTGTGGCTTACAGGGGCGTGGCCTCCCAGTGGGTGGGGATCGGGGATGGGTGGGCAGGTCCCTCCTCCCCATGGATGTGTCCCCTCCCCCCATGGGTGTGGCCCCAGGTGGGTGGGGCCCCAGGTGGGTGGGGCCCCCGGTGGGCGGGGCCCGTGGGGGGCGGGGCTCACTTGCGGCGGCTCTGGCTCAGGTAACACACGAGGGCGATGACGACGGCGAAGGCCACGACGGCCCCGACCGGGCCCACCTTGGCCCAGACCAGCCCCGCTGGGGACACAGGGGGGGGTCAGCGGGGTCGGGGGGGGGGGTGAGACCCCCCTCGAGGGGCAACAACTTCCAACTTCCCCCCCGGGGCAATAAACCCACCTCAGTGGGCTACAACCCCCCCCCCTCCCATTCACCCCCACTGGAACCCGGCCTGGGGAATTCCCACATTCCATCCCCCCCTTCACCACTGCCCCAGGTGCCCCCCCCGTGCCCCCTGTGCCCCCTGAGGTGCCCCCCGTGCCCCCCGAGGTGCCCCCTATGTTGCCCTATCTGCCCCCCGTGCCCCCCAAGGTGCCCCCCGTGCCCCCCGAGGTGCCCCCCGCCCTCACCGGGGTGGTGGAAGCGCAGCTGCTGCCGGGCGGTGCCGTGGGCGTTGCGGGCGAGGCAGAGCACGGCGAGCCGGGGCTCGAGGGTCCCGCGCAGGGTCAGCACTCCCGTCACCGTCCCGGGGCCCGTCCCGGGGCCGGGAACCCCCCCGGGCGTGGCCAGGGCGTAGTCCCGGTGCCCCTCGGCCACGGTGACGTTGTGGGAGGGCAGCTCGAAGGCCACCACGGGCTCGGGGACGGCCGAGGCCGCGCAGACACACCGGGCCCCCTCCCCGACCGGGGTGCAGCGGGACTCGGGGAGCAGGACAGGGGGGTCTGGAGGGGGGAGACCGAAATGGGCCCCAGAACTGCACCCAGGGGAGCCCAAAACCCCCCTGGACACTATGGAACACCCCTGAACTGCACCCGAGGGAGCCCAAAACCCCTGAACTGCACCCGAGGGAGCCCAAAACCCCCCTGGACACTATGGAACACCCCAGAACTGCAGCCGGAGGAGCCCAAAACCCCTGAACTGCACTCGGGGGAGCCCAAAACCTCCCAGGCACCACAGGACACCCCAAAACCCCCCCGACACCACGGGACACCCCAGAACTGCACCCGGGGGGGCCAAAACACCATGGATACCACAAGACCCCCCAAGCCCCCCTTTAATGACCCCAATACCACCCTAAGTGACCCCAGTACCCCTCCCAGGGCCCCTCCAGGACCCCCCCTCACACTCCATGGTGATGTTGAAGGCCAGGCTGACCCCAATACTCCCCAAAATCCCCCCAGACCCCCCTCACACTCCACGGTGATGTTGAAGGCCAGGCTGCTCCCCCCGTGCTGGTTCTCGGCCCTGCACAGGTACTCCCCGGCGTCGTCAGGTGTGGCCGCCGCCACCTCCAGGGTCACCTGGGGCTCGTACACGGCCGTGGCCACCACGCGGCGCCCGCGGGCCACCGTCAGGATGGGGGCGGGGTGGCTCAGGGCCCCGCAGGTGACGGCGACCGGGTCACCGGCCACCACCCACAGCGACCCGTTCAGCACAGGCGGGCGGGGGGCGTCTGGGGGCGAGGGGGAGAGGGGGGTCAGGGGGGCGCCGGGGGGACACGTGGGGGACACACGGGGGGGGGGACACGGGCGGTGCTTAAAGAGAGGGACCTCCCCCCCCAAAAAGGGGTGACCCCTGTGGGACCCAGGAAAGAGGGGGAACCCCCCAAAAAGGGACCCCCTGCCAAAGGGACCCCCCGAAAGGGACCCAGGATTGACCCCAGTTAGCTGGAGAGGGGACACGGGGGTGGGGGGGGCACTTAAAGAAAGGGACACCCCACCCTCACCCCTCCCCACAAAGGGGTGACCCCAGACGGGCCCCGGGGGTGCCCCAGGGTGGTCCCACTCCCCCCACGCCCCCCCACTCACAGGCCACGTGCAGCTCCAGGCTCCGGTTGTGGCGGCCGTGCCGGTTCTCGGCCACGCAGGTGTAGGTGCCGCTGTCGCCGGGGCTCACCTGGGGCAGGTGCAGCCGCAGGGACGGGACCCCCGGCTCCTCCCGCAGCACCTGCGGCCCCCGGAACCACGAGAGCAGCGGGGGGGGGCGGCCCTCGGCCGAGCACCCCAACTCCACCTCGGCCCCCTCCAGCGCCTCGGGGGGCCCCGACACCTCCAGCACCTGAGGCTCGTCTGGGGGGGAGAGGGGGGGATTTGGGGGGGGTCCAGGTGACCCAGAGCCCCCTCCCTCACCCCTGTGATCTCCCCAGGGGACCCCCGGGCATCCCCCCCCCCCCCATTGCACTGGAGAGGTCCAGGTGTGTCCCCCACCCAAAAGGGATCCCAGACCCCAAAATGGGGGGGTGGGGGGGTGTCAAATCCCGTCTCTGCCTCCTAAATAAGGGGACCCAGGTTTGGGGGAGTACCAGGTGTTTGGGGGGGGTGTACAGGTGTGTTTGGGGGTTCCCAGGTGTGTGTGGGGATCCAGGTGTTTGGGAGGGATCCAGGTGCTTGAGGGGGTTCCAGGTGTTTGGGGGGTCCCAGATGCCCACCGAGGTACCCCTGGGGGGGTCCTGCCCCTCAGAGTCCCCTCAGAGTCCCCCCAAGTCCACCCCAAAGCCCCCCCCGCTCACACTGCACGTCGAGGGCGACGCTGGCGGCGAAGGCCAGGCTGGAGTTGGGCAGGGTCACCTGGCAGCCCACCCGGTGCCCCCCGAGCCCCCGGCGGGGCCGGAAGCGCAGCAGGGCCACGACGGAGCCGGCGCCGTTCGAGTCCTCGCGCGACTCGTGCTCGGAACGTTCCGGAAGGTCCTCGGCCCCCTCCCAGGACACCCGCGGGCGCTGCCGCGGGCACGAGTCGGGCACCCGGCACCGCAGCTCGGCCGGGACCCCCGCCACCACCTCGGGGGGCACCTCCAGCACCGGCTCCTCTGCGGGGGCAACGGGGCAGGGGGGCTTGGCTGGGGGGGGACACCCCCCAGGATTGGGGACAAGGGCAGGGGAGACACCAGGACACCCCCCAGGACTGGGGACAAGGACAGGGGAGACACCAGGATGCTCCTACTGGGATTGGGGACAAGGACAGGGGAGACACCAGGACACCCCCCCCCCCCAGGATTGGGGACAACTGGAAAGGGGGGCCCAGGGGTGCAATGTCCCTCCCTGGCCCTGAAAACGGGTTCCCAGTCCCCCACTCCCCCCTCCCCACCCCCCAAACCGGGGTCCCAGCCCCCCAAATCCACTTTCCCACCCCCAAACCGGGGTCCCAGCCCCCCAAATCCACCTTCCCACCCCCAAACCGGGGTCCCAGCCCTCCTCCCCCGGGGTCCTCCCCTCCCGAGCCTCCCCCCCACCCGGACTCACCGAGCACCTCGAGCGTGGTGTGCTCGGAGAAGCTGTACTGGTTGTAGCCCCCCAGGTCCCCCCTGAAGTAGTACCTGCCGGCCAGCTCGGGGCTCAGGGGGCCCAGCAGCAGGGAGCAGTCCCGCACCCCCGGGTCCCCCTCCAGCCGCGCCCGCCCCGCGAAGCTCTCGTGGACGGCGCCGGGGCGGGACCGGGCGACCACCGGCGGGTAGTTCTTGGGGTAGGGGCTGCCGAAGTACCAGAGCCCGTGCACGGAGCTGGGGCGCAGCTCCTCGGGGTACCCGAACCGGCACGGCACGGACACGCACGACCCCGACAGCCCCGACACCGCCGGCGGCATCCAGGCGGCCCAGGAGCCCCCCGAGAGTCCTGGGAGAGACAGGGCTGGGAATAACAACGGGGGTCTGGGGGTCCCAGGAGCCCCCCGAGAGTCCTGGGAGAGACAGGGCTGGGAATAACAATGGGGGTCTGGGGGTCCCTGGAGCCCCCCGAGAGTCCTGGGAATAGGGGGGGAATTAGTGGGACCGGGGCTCTGGGGGTCCCCCGGGGCTCTTAAGGGCAGGGGAACACCACGGTTGGGGGGAAGGGGGGAACAGAACTGGTAATGGGGTTTTGGGGGTCCCAGCCCATCCCAGTCCCTCCCAGTGCCCCCCCCCCCAGTCCTTCCCAGTGCTCCCAGTACCTGGTGGCAGCAGCAGCAGCAGCAGGAGGAGGGGGGGCGGGAGGGTGGTGACCACCGGCCTCATGGTGGGCGCTGGGGGACACGGGGGTCACCGCAGTGTCACCGCAATGTCACCCCAACGTCTCCTGTGTCCCCCCGGTCCCCCTCCAGTGTCCCCAGTGCCCCCAGTTGTCCCCATCCCCCCCGTCCCCGCTGTCCCCATTGTCCCCTGTCCGCCCCCGCCCCCCCAACCCCGTGTCACTGTCCCCCATTGTCCCCATTGTCCCCAGGCGGTCCCAGGCGGTGCCGGGGGCGGGTGACAACACCCGGCACTGCCCCTCCTGACCCCCCCCGACCCCTCCCGAGCCCCCCCGACCCCCTCCGGGCCCCCCCACGCCGCGAATTCCTGACGCGCCGCCGTCACCCCACGGCCCGACGGGACAAAGGGACCCTCTGTGTCACCCCCACCCCGACACCCCCGGGGGGGTCAGGGTGGCCGGCGGGAACCCCGCGGGTTTGGGGGCGGCCCAGGGGTTTGGAGGCTCCCAGGGATTTGGGGGGGTCCCAGCAGTTTTTTTGGGGCCCCCAGGGGTTTGAGGGGTCCGAGGTGTTTTTGGGGGGTCCCAGAGGTCTGGGGGTCCCCTCCATCCTTGGGCCCCTGGGGGACAGCGCGGGGGGGACCCCGGGGGGTCGGGAGGGACCCCGCGGTCCTGGCGGTGCCATCGGGGCCACAACGGGACGTTTGTCCCCAGCCCGGTGATGTCACCCCCCCTCCCCCGGGGCCATGTGGGGGGGCTCCCGGACAGCTGCGTCCGGGGGAGGCCCGGAGGGGAGTCTGGGGGGATCAGGACCCCATGGAGATCCTTGGGGACCCCAGATTTGGGGGGACTGGGGGGCTCCCAGGAGCTGGGGGGAGTCCCAGGGAGTTGGAGTGGTCCCAGTCGTCTGGGGGGAGAGGGGGGGCAAGGGATTGGAAGGGACCCGGGGAGCTGGGAGGGGCCCAGGGGTTGGGGGGCGACCCAGACGTGTCCCCCCCTATTCTCCTCACCTACCGCGGTGGGTCCGAGGGGTCCCAGGGGTCCGGGGGGGTCCCAGGCGTCGGGCGGTGGCGGGGGCCGACTGTCGGGGGGGGGGGAAGGACTGGGATTATGTACCGGGGGGGGAAGGGGCAGGGCCACCCCGACGTCTGGGACCGCCCGGGCCCCCCCAACCCCCCCGGCCCCCCCCTCGGGCACTGCGGCCTTGGGGGATGGGGAGGGGGTCTGTGTCACTCGATGGCCCCAACACTGTGACCACACACCCCCCAAACCCGCCCCCCCCCAGATGTCTGGGCCCCCCCCTCTAAATTTGTGTATGTCCCCCCTATCCCAAGAGTTGAGCTCCTGGACACTTGGGATCCCCCAAACTCCTGAGACCCCAAAACACCTGGGAAAGCCTCAAAACACCTGGGAACCCCCCAAAACACCTGGGACCGCCCCAAAACACCCGGGCACCCCCGAAACACCTGGGAACCCCCCAAACAACCGGGACCCCAAAACACGTGGGACCACCAAACACACCTGGGATCCCCCCCAAAACACTTGGACCCCAAACCCCTGGGACCTCACACACACACGCGGGACCCCAAAACACCCGAGACCCCCCAAATACCCTCGTTCCCCGGGGGGGCCGTGCCCCAGTGGGGAGGGGGCGCGACCCGGGGAAGGGGGCGTGTCCAGGTGCACTGACCACGCCCACGCACCGGGGCGTGGCCTGGCCCCAAGGGGGCGTGTTCGGGGTCATGGAATGGGCGAGGTCTGGCGGGGGCGTGTCCAGGTGCGCTGGCCACGCCCCCACCTGCGGGCCCATCATGGCGGCGGCGCTGGGAGCGCTGCTGGCGCTGCTCGGTGGGTGGGGGCAATTAGCGGGGTCATTAAGGGCCCAGGGGGGGCAATTAAGGGGCTTGGGGGTCATTGGAGGGGTAATTAAGGGGCTGGGGGGGCTCTGGGGGAGCAGATAGGGGGCTGGGGGTAATTAAGGGGCTGAGGGCGGGGCTGAGGGGCAGTTGGGGCACTGGGGGGGTAATTGAAGGGGTAATCAAGGGGCTGGGGGACAGTTAAGGGGCTGGAGAGTAATTAAGGGCCTGGGGAGTCACTAACAGGGTGATTAGGGGCCTGAGGATAATCAAGGGGTAATTAGGGGCTGAGGGGGCCTGGGGTTAATTGGGGGGGCACGCGGGAGCTCTGGGGGGGCAGTTAAGGCCTGGGCGGTAAATTAGGAGGGTCGTTAGGTTTAATTACGGGGGGGAAGCACCTGGGGGGGCAGAGGGGGGAGCAGGGGGTGGCAGCAGGGGACAGCAGGTGACACTGACCCCTCGGCCCCCCAGCCCCCTGTGTCACCCCCCTGCAGGTGACGGTCCCCGACCCCCGCACGGTGGCCCTGCTGTTCCAGCCGGTGCTGATCCGGTGCCAGTTCCAGGTGACCTCCGGGCCCCCCCCCATCGTCACCTGGAAGTACAAGTCCTTCTGCCCCTCCTCCACCTCTGGGGACACCTGGGGGGGCCCCGAAAGCGCCACCGGGGGGGACACGGCGGGGACCTGCCCCGACTCCGCCAGGACCGTCCGGATCGTGGCCACCAAGCAGGGGGACACGGTGACACTCGGGGACTTCTACCGGGGCCGGGCCGTGACCATCCGGGGAGGTGACGCACCTGGGGGGGGTGGCACACCTGGGCACACACCTGGGGACACACCTGGGGGGTGGCACACCTGGGCACACACCTGGGGACACACCTGGGGGGGTGGCACACCTGGGCACACACCTGGGCACACACCTGGGGACACACCTGGGGGGGTGGCACACCTGGGCACATACCTGGGGATGACACACCTGGGGGCATACCTGGGGACACCTGGGGGGAACAATGGGACACTGGGGGGACACACCTGGGGATACACACCTGTCTCACCTGTCCCTCACCTGTCTCCCCTGTCTCACCTGTGCCCAGGTGCCGAGCTCAGCCTGGGCCCGGCCGCGTGGGGTGACAGCGGGTTCTACATCTGCACCGTCACCTCCACCCAGGACCTGCAGGGCAACAACGAGGCCGTGGCCGAACTGGTCGTACTGGGTGAGACTGGGGGGCACTGGGAGAGCAGCGGGGCGGACTGGGAGAGCACCTGGGCTGGACTGGGGGGCACTGGGAGGCACTGAGGGGCACTGGGACAGCACTGGGAGGCACCGGGAGGGACTGGGGCTGTACTGGGAGGTGCTGGGACTACACTGGGAGGCACTGAGGCCATACTGGGGGCACTGGGGGTGTACTGGGGGCACTGGGGGTGTACTGGGAGGCACTGGGGCTGTACTGGGGGGCACTAGGATTATATTGGGGGGCATTGGGACTGTTCTGGGAGGCACTGGGGCTGTACTGGGGGGCATTGGGGCTGTACTGGGAGGCACTGGGAGGCACTGGGGCTGCACTGTGCCCCCCCATGTCCCCCCCGTGTCCCCCCCAGGGTCTCTGCCCGAGGGCACCCGACTCCTGCCCGAGGGGACCCTGCCAGGTACGGGGGGCACTGGGGGGGCACTGGGGGGCACTGGAGGGGCACTGGGGGGCACTGGGGGGCACTGGAGGGGCACTGGGGGGGATTTGGGGGGTACCCAGGTACGGGTGTACCTGGGGTGTGGGGGGGTGTTCAGGAGTCTATTGGAGGGGCTTTGGGGGGTATTTGGGGGTCCTCACTCCCCCAGACTGGATGTTGGTGCCAGTCTGGGGGGTTCTGCATGTTTTGAGGGGTTTGGGGTGTTTTTTTGGGGCGGGGTTTGGGTATGTTTAGGGTTTTTTTGGGGAGGAGGTTGGGAGTGTTTAGGGTCTTTTTTAGGGTGGGGTTGGGGGTGTTTGGGGGTTGGATGTGTTCAGGGGCTTTTTGGGGTGGGGGTTTTTGGGAGATGGGATTGGATGTGTTTTGGGACTTTTCGGGGTGCGGGTTTTTGCGGGAGGGTGTTGGGTGTGGGAGGTTTGGGGGTTTTTTTGGAGTGGGGTTTGGGGGCATTCAGGGGTCCCTGACCCCTCTTTCCCCCCCCAGACTGGCTGTTCGTGGCCCTGGTGGCCCTGGGGGGGGTCCTGGTGGCCCTGGGGGTGGGGCTGTGCTGGTGCCAGTGCTGCCCCCACACCTGCTGCTGTTACGTGCGCTGCCCCTGCTGCCCCCAGACCTGCTGCTGCCCCGAGGCCCGTGAGTCACCTGGGGGGGCACCTGGGGGGCGTTTGGGGGTCCTGGAGTCACCTGGGGGGTGTCCGTGGGGTCTCCGTGAGGGGACTCAGAGGACTTGGGGGGTGTGGGGTGTTGGGGGGGGTCCCTCGGGGGGCTATGGGGTCCCTGAGGGTCTCTTGAGGGGGGAAAGGGGACACAGCTGGACACAGCTGGACACACCTGTGTCCCTTTCCCCCTCAGTGTACCTGGCAGGGAAAGCGGCGACCTCGGGGGGCACCTTCAGCCCCGCCCCCCCCGCGCTGGCCCTGCAGCTCCTCGGTGAGTGAGGGGGGGACACACCTGGGACACACCTGGGACACATCTGGGAAACACCTGGGAGACACCTGGGAGACACCTGGGAGACACCTGGGAGATACCTGTCACTCCTGGGACACACCTGGGAGACACCTGGGAGACACCTGGGACACACCTGGGAGATACCTGTCACTCCTGGGACACACCTGGGACACACTTGGGAGACACCTGGGAGACATCTGGGACACACCTGGGAAACACCTGGGACACACCTGGGACACACCTGGGACACACCTGGGACACACTTGGGAGACACCTGGGACACACCTGGGACACACCTGGGAGACACCTGGGACACATCTGGGACACACCTGGGAGATACCTGTCACTCCTGGGACACACCTGGGACCCCCAGGGCCCCCAGGTGAGCCCCACCTGCCCCCCCAGGGAGCAGCCAGAGCTCTCAGGTGCCGCTGCTGAGGGACAGTGACGGGAGCGTCGTGTCAGGTGAGGAGGGAGTGACGGCTGGGAGGGACTGGGAGGGACTGGGACAGACTGGGAGGGACTGGGACAGACTGGGAGGGACTGGGGGGCACTAGGGCCAAACTGGGAGGCACTGGGACTGCACTGGGACCCCCGTGCCTCCCCCAGGCCCCTCAGTGCCCCCCCCCACCGTCCTGCGCTACCTGGAGGAGAATTTGGCCACCTGGGACCCCCCTGGGCGACCCCCCCACTGGAGGGCAGGTAGGTTTTGGGGGGGGCAATTCCTATCCTGGGGGGGGATTTAACCCCCCCTCGGGGAGTTATTTGCCCCCTGACTGACCCCCCCCATTTCCCCCCCCAGGACCCCCCTCAGGACCCGCCCCCAGCGACATCAGCTCCCTGCACGAGGCCCCCTGGACCCCCCCCCGGCGCTCCCGGACCCCCCCCCGGAGCCCCTCGACCCCGCCCCGACGCCCCCGGACCCCGCCCCGGGGCCCCCCGTCCCCCCCGAGCCCCCCCCGGGGCCGCTGGCGCTCGGCCGAGGTTTTGGGGGGCTCCGAGTGGGAGGAGGAGTCGCCCCCCCCAGCCCGACCCCCACCCCGGTCCCGCTCCCGGGACGATCTGCTGGGGGGAGCTCGGGACCCCCCCCGGAACCCCCCCGGACCACCCCGGCGCCTCCGCAAGGTGAGGGGGGTCGGGGGGGCTCGGGGGGATTTTGGGGGGGGACAAGGGTGGGTTTCAGGGTGTCGGGGGGTGCTTGGGGGGCTCAGGGTGGAAATTGGGGGGTCTCTGGGGGGGCTTGGAGGGAGTGTGGGGAGGGTTTGGGGGTCTGAGGAGGTTGGGGGCGTTTGGGGGGGCTTTGGGGTTCTCACACTCCCCTCTCTCCCCCCCAGAATGATGCCCTGAGCCGTGAGAGCCTCGTGGTGTGACCGGGAACCCCCTGAGACCCTCAAAGCTCCCCCCGCGGGGGTGTTTTTGGGGCTGTTCAGGGATTTTTTGAAGTGCCTTTTTTTTTTTGTATGAAGTTGGTGTCAAATAAAGGTTTTTAGAGAAAATTGGGCTGGGTGACGTCATCAATCCCCCCCGGTTACCTCGCTGGGGAGAAAAGGGGGGGCTCCTGGTGGGAGGGGAACACTCCGAGGGGGATTTTGGGGGTCCCCAGAGGGGACCCGGGGGGATTCTGGGAGGGATTTTGGCGGGAACTGGAGGTGGGCGTGACCGCCGGGTATGACCCCGCCCACGGTGGGCGTCACCGGCGCCTGATTGGCTGTGCCGGGAGCGGGCGGGGCCTGGCCTCGTTCCCGTCAGGCCCCGCGGCCGCGCCGGGACCCGTCAAAGCCGAGAACGTCCCCAAAGAAACCCCCCAAATCCTCCCCGGGACCCCCCCGGGACCGCCCGGCCCCGCCATGACCCTTTTCCACTTCGGGAACTGCTTCGCCCTCGCCTATTTCCCCTATTTCATCACCTACAAGTGCAGCGGCCTGTGAGGGACCGGGGACACTGGGGGGACACTGGGGGGACACTGGGGGGACACTGGGAGGGGGCCTGGGGATACTGGGAGGCACCGGGGGATACTGGGAATGGGTCTCGGGGGGGCTTTGGGAGGGATCCGGGTGTCATTGGGCAGGCCGGGGGTTGTTACTGGTTGTTACTGGTGGTTACTGGTGGTTACTGGTGTCACGGGGCAGGCCGGGGGGTTGTTACTGGTGGTTGCTGGTGGGTACTGGTGGTTACTGGTGGTTACTGGTGTCCCAGGTCGGAGTACAGCGCGTTCTGGCGCTGCGTCCAGGCCGGAGCCACCTACGTACTGGTGCAACTGGGAAAGGTGGGGGCGCAACTGGGACCCCCCCGGGATTCCCCTAAACACACTTGGGACCCCCCCGGGGCCCCCCAGACACACCTGGAATCCCCCCAAACACACCTGGAACCCCCAAACACACCTGGGACCCCCCTGGAACCCCCCCAAACACACCTGGAACCCCCCCAAACACACCTGGGACCCCCTAAACACACCTGGGACCCCCTAAACACAGCTGGGAACCCCCTGGGGCCCCCAAACACACCTGGAACCCCCCAAACCCACCTGGAACCCCTTAGACACAGCTGGGACCCCCCTGGGCCCCCCAAACACACCTGAGACCCTCCAAACACACCTGTGACCCCCCCCGGACCTTCCAAATGTACCTGGACCCCCCTGTTACCCCCCCAAACACACCTGGGACCCCCCAACACACCTGGGACCCTCCTGGGACCCCCAAAACATACCTGGGATGCCCCCTGGACACACCTGGGACTCCCCTGGGGGAGCTTTGGGGTCACCTGGGCAGGTTTTTGGGGGTCCCACACTCCTGAACCTCCCCGGGGGGGTTGGGGGATCACCTGTGCGTTTTTGGGGGTCCCTCACCTGTGCCCCCCTCCTCCCCAGATGCTGTTCTTGGCCACCTTCTTCCCCACCTGGGAGGGGCCGTCGGGGGGCTACGACCTGGTGGGGGTGAGTTTGGGGGGACCCCAAAAAAGAGGGGATGGATTGGGGGGCTGCAAGGGGGAGGGGGACTGTTTGGAGGGTCCCACGTGCACCCTCGGCCCCCCCCAAATCTCTGGGGGTTTGGGGGTCTTGCAGGGGTTGGGGGTGCCCGGGGAGGGAGGGTCTCCAGGGGTTTTGGGTGTCCTGGGAGTATTTTGGGAGTCCCAGGGGGACTTGGGGAGTTCTGGGGGAGGGCTTGGGTGTCTCAAGGGGTTTTAGGGGGTCCTGGGAGGATTTTGGGAGTCCCGGGGGCTCCCCCAGAGATTTGGGGGGACTCGGACTCTCCTTTTCCTCCCTGTTCCTCCCCCCCCCATTGTTCCCTCTCTTTCCCCCCCCCGTGCCCCCCAGGAGTTCCTCCGAGCCACGGTGGACGTGGCGGATCTGGGGGGGCTGCAGCTGGCGCTGGGCCGGGGCGGGGGCCGGGGGGAGCTGCGGATCCTCGTGGCCGCCCTGGGCTGGGCCAGCGCCGAGCTGCTCACGGCCAGGTGGGCTCTGGGGGGGCCCGGGGGGGCTACGGGGGCTGGGAGGGGGTTTGGGGGGGATGAGGGGGGGTTTGGGGGTGTATAGGGGGCCTGGGAGGGGGTTTGGGGGGTGATGGGGGGGGTTCGAGGGGTCCTGCGGGGAGCACTGGGAGGAGCTCTGGGGGCTGGAGGGGCTTTGGGGCACCTTTGGGGGGGCTGTAAGGGGTCCATAGGGGGTTGGGGGGGCTATGGAGGGGGCCCCTGATCCCCCTCACCTGCCTGGGGTGGGGGGAGTGGCTATGGAGGGGTTTGGGGGTGGTCTCTGGGCTCCCCTGACCTTCCCTCACCTGCCCAGGTGTGTCCCCGGGGGGAGGGGGGGGGTTACTGGGGGTTTTGGGAGGTCTCTGGGCTCCCCTGACCCCCCCTCACCTGCCCAGGTGTGTCCCCCTCTGGGTGGGGGCACGGGGGGTCGAGTTCGACTGGCGGCACCTCCAGATGGGGCTGGACTCCAACATCAGCCTGGTGAGGGACCGGACGGGACTGGGAGGGGCACTGCGAGCGGTCTGGGAGCACTGGGGGGCACTGGGAGGGGCCGGGCAGTCACTGGAGGTTACTGGGGGGGCACTGGGAGGGGCTGAGCAGTCACTGGAGGTTACTGGGAGGCACTGGGCAGTCACTGGAGGTTACTGGGTGGTCACTGGAGGTTACTGGGGGGGCACTGGGAGGGGCTGAGCAGTCACTGGAGGTTACTGGGAGGCACTGCTTGGTCACTGGGAGGCACTGCTTGGTCACTGGGAGGCACTGGTGGGCACTGGTCGGTCACTGGGGGGCACTGGTGGGGCACTGGTGGGGCACTGGTGGGCACTGGTCGGTCACTGGGGGGCACTGGTCCCTCCCTGGCCCCCCCGTCTCTCTCACACCTCTCACCTGTCCCCAGGTGCGTCACGTGGCGGCGGCGGCGCTGCTCTGGGCCTCGGGGCGCCAGGACCTGCCCCCTCACCTGCGGCTGCCGCTGGGGGGGCTCCTGGTGGGCGCCGCCTACGAGGGGCTGCTGGCGGGCTGGGCCGGGCAGGCGCTGGGCCTGGGGCCCTGGGGGGCTCTGGGGCTGCGGGCGCTGGGGGCGGCGGCGCTGGGGCTGGGGGCCCTGCGGCTGCTCGTGCCCCTCCTGCCCCCGCCGTGACACCCCGTCCCCGATAACCCCACCTGGGACACTCCTGTCCCCAATAAACCCACCTGGGACACACCCAGAGCGGCCCCGGAGCTTCATTGGGGTGTGCGGGGTGGGGGGGGACAAGTGTGTATGTGAGGGGGTCCCAGGTCCCCTCACATCTCCTGCCCTTTTGCCCCTCACATCTCCTGCCCTTTTTCCCTCACGTTTTCCTCCCTTTTCCCCCCTCACGTTTCCTGCATTTTTCCCCTCACATCTGCCCTTTTTCCCCCTCACGTCTCCCGTCCTTTTCCCCCTCACGTTTCCTGCCCTTTTCCCCTCACATCTCCTGCCCTTTTCCCCCTCACATTTCCCGCCCTTTTCCCCCCTCACGTCTCCCGCCCTTTTCCCCCTCACGTTTCCCGCCCTTTTTCCCCCTCACGTTTCCCGCCCTTTTTCCCCCCTCATGTTTCCCGCCCTTTTCCCCCCTCACATCTCCCGCCCTTTTCCCCTCACATCTCCTCCCCTTTTCCCCCTCACATTTCCCGCCCTTTTCCCCCCTCACGTTTCCTGCCCTTTTCCCCTCACATCTCCTCCCCTTTTCCCCCTCACATCTCCCGCCCTTTTCCCCTCACATCTCCTCCCCTTTTCCCCCTCACATTTCCCACCCTTTTCCCCCCTCATGTTTCCCGCCCTTTTCCCCCCTCACATCTCCCGCCCTTTTCCCCTCACATCTCCTCCCCTTTTCCCCCTCACATTTCCCACCCTTTTCCCCCCTCACGTTTCCCGCCCTTTTTCCCCCTCACATCTCCCGCCCTTTTTCCCCCTCACACCTCCCGCCCTTTTTCCCCCTCACATCTCCTGCCCTTTTTCCCCCCTCATGTTTCCTGCCCCGTTCGCCTCAGGGTCCTCCCATTTTCCCCCTTTGATTTATAGCCTTAAAATGCTATCCAAGAGGCATTTTTGCCTCAATTTAATCCTTAAAGTAATGGAAAAGGAGGGTAAAACTGGGATTTGGGGCAAAACAGTGGAATTTGGGGCAAAACAGTGGAATTTGAGGCAAAACAGCAGAACTCTGGAGCAAAGCAGCAGGATTTGCCGTAAACCTGGGATTTTAGGGTAAGCCAGCAGGATTTTGGAGTAAAGCAGTGGGATTTGGGGTACCTCAGAGACCCCGAGATCTGATATCCACAGGCACTCCAAGCCCCCCCCGAGCTCCCCTAAAGTCCCCTCTGCCCCCTCAGAGCCACTATAGGGACCCCAAAGGCCCCCCAGAGCCCCCCAGGCCCCTCCGATGGCCCCCCAGAGCCTTCCAAAGCCCCCCACAGACACCCCATGAAGACCCCCGAGACCCCCAGGGTTGGTGCCTTTATTGAGGAGGGGACACATGCCGGGGGGGGGACATACACACACACATGGGGGGGGGTGTCCCCCACACACCCCAATTTCGGGGGGGGTCAGTGGTCCCCCTGCCACCAGTGGTAGAGCTGGTCCGTGAGGATCCCGGTGTAGGTGACCACGGCCGCCGAGCCCTGTTCGTACGCGACCCTGGGGGTGCACGGGGGGAGACATTGGGGCTTTTGGGGTGGCCCCGGGGAGGGGGCTTTGGGGCTATTTTGGAGGGGGGGTCCTTACCGGATCCGCTGCTGGGCCGCGGGGAGGCTGAGGCGCTCCAGGAGGTTCTCGGCCGCCGAGCCCACCTGGCCCAGGTAGCCTCGGAGATGGGTCAGGGGGCCCGGGGGGCGAGAGGGGGGCGGCGTGGGGGGGGCAGCGGTGGTGGCTGTGGGGGGACGGGGTGAGACGGGGGACTGGGGGGATTGGGGGGCGATGGGGGGGCGAGATGGGCTGGGGGGGTGATGGGGGGTGAGATGGGCTGGGGGGACGAGGGGGGGTGAGATGGGCTGGGGGGGCGAGGGGGGTGAGATGGGCTGGGGGAGTGAGGGGGGGTGAGACGGGAGGCTTGGGGGGTGATGGGGGGCGAGATGGGCTGGGGGGTTTGGGGTGTGAGATGGAGGGGCTGGGGAGGCCTGGGGGAGTAGAGGTGTGGAGCTGGGGGTTGATGGGAGGATTGGGGGAGTTCGGGGGAGTTGGAGCTGGGTTGGGGGCCTGACGAGGGGTTGGGGGTGTGGTGGGGGTGTGCTCGTGTTCCCTCGGGGTGATCAGGGTGCTGCGAGACGTTGAGGTGCAGGGGGTGTTGAGGTGCGGGGGGGGCCGGGGGGGCATTTGGGGTGCTTGGAGGGGGGAGTTCGGGTGTCCTGGGAGGGGATTTGGGGTACTTGGCGGGGGGGTCAGGATGTGGGGGTGGTCAGAGTACCCCGGGGAGGGTGTTGGGGGCTCAGGGAGGGGCGGGATGTGGGGTGCTGGGAGGGAGGGGGTTTGGGGTGCCCGGGAAGGAAATTGGGGTGCTTGGGGGCTGGTCAGGGTGTCCCAGAGGGAAGGGGTCTCCCCCAAAATGGGGGGTCTCACCTGAGCACAGCAGCAGCAGCAGCAGCAGCAGCAGTGACGCCGCCATCAGCCCGGGGGGGGCCCGGGCCATGCTGTGTCCTGGGGACCCCCAAACTGAGGGAGGGCCCCCAAACCCATCCCCCCAAGAATCCCACCCCCAACCCCCCTTCCCTCCAGATTAGCCACCCAAGAGCTCCCCAACCCCTTCCTGCCCAGTTTCCCAACCTCCAACTCGCCCTTCCCAAGGATTTTGGGGTTCCCCCCCACCCCCAGGATCCCCCCCAAAACCCACCGGTGGTGGTGGGGCCTCTCCGTGTCCCTCCCCCCGCGGGGACCCCCATTTATCGGGGCGGGGGGGGCGGTGCCGGGGGCGGTGCCGGGATTTTTTGGGGGGGGAGAGGGCAAAGTCCAGGTAAACAGGGGAGGAGGGGCCGGGGCGGGGTCCTGGGGTGGGGCTTGGGGGGAAATGGGGGGAAAGGGGAGTGGAGGGGCACCCCCAGCTGGCACAATCCTCTCCCCCGCCCCAAACCCACTTTGGGCGCCCCCAAATCCCAACCCCCCCATGCCCCATGGGCCCCCCCAACATCCTCCAGGGCCCCCCAAGCCCCACAGTCCCCAAACCCGTCCCCTCTCCTCCCCCCGTGGGGTCCGGGGGGGTTCTTTTGGGGTGCGCTGAGACTTTGGGGGTGCGGGGGCTCTATTGGGGTTCGAGGGGGGTCTGTTGGGGTGCCCTGAGCCCTTTTGGGGTGTGAGTTGTTGTTTCGGGGCACTCCGAGCCCTTTTAGGGTGCGGGGGCTCTATCGGGGTTCAGGGGGACTGTGGAGGTGCTCTGAGCACTTTTGGGGTGCACTGAGCCGTTTCTGGGGTGCGGGTTGTTGTTTTGGGGCATCCTGAGCCCTTTTGGGGTGCGGGGGCTCCATTGAGGTGCAGTTGGTCCTTCTGGGGTCCCGAGTGTCTCCTTGGAGCTCGCAGAGTCCTTTTTGGGTCACTCTGAGCCCTTTTGGGGTGCGGGCTCTCTGTTGGGGTGCTTTGAGCCCTTTTGGGGACACGGGGTGTGCTTTTGGGATGGGGGGGTGGTTTTGGGGTGCCCTGAGCCCCTCTTTGGGTGCCCCGCTCCCCCAAACTCCCCCCCACAGCAGACCCACACGTGGAGCGTCTCCATCATCGTTTATTGCTGCACCTCCAACAACTCTCCCCCATTTCAGGCCCCGCACCCGGACTTCGGGGCGCTCCCCCTCAATCCCGGGGGGTCTCGGGGATCCCCCAGAGGGCCCTGAGGGCGGCGGCCCCCCCCCTCCCAGCGCTTCCTCAGCTCCTCCGAGTCCCGGCTCAGCCTCTTGCGCAGCTTTCGGGCGAACGAAGCCCCCCGGGCCCGCAGGTCCCCCCAGCTCTGCTCCAGCAGCGCCTTCGCCTCCACCCCGTACTCGGCCGCGCGGTCCCGCGCCTCGTCCCGCAGCGCCCGGAACTCCCACACCACCTGCCTGGAGGAAATGGGGGCACACGGTCAGTCCCCAGATCCCCAAAGAGTCCCCAGATCCCCGAAGAGTCCCCAAATCCACAAAGAGTCCCCAAATCCCTGAAGAGTCCCCAAATCCCCAAAGAGCCCCCAAATGCACAAAGAGTCCCTGTGGGGGCTGTGGGTGCCCCGCGCCTCATCCCACAGTGCCTGGAGCTCCCACACCACCTGCCTGGAGGAAATGGGGGTACACGGTCAGTCTCCAAATCCACAAAGAGTCCCCAGATCCCTGAAGAGTCCCCAAATCCCCAAAGAGTCCCCAAATCCCCAAAGAGTCCCTATGGGGTCTGTGCGTGCCCCACACCTCGTCCCGCAGCGCCCGGAGCTCCCACACCACCTGCCTGCCAGGAGATCGGGGCACGAGGTCGGTTTGGGGGGCCCTAACTCTCTGAAGTGTCCCTAAGGGGGTTCCCCTCCCCATTTTGCCCCCCTCCCCACTTTGCCCCCCTCCCTTTCCTTTTTGGGGGTGCTGCTTTTTTCCTCCCAATTTTGATGGTCCCAGGGCCCCCCCTTGCCCTCCTCTTTGGGGTGTCCCCCCTGATTTTTGGGGTCCAGGCCCACTCCCCACCACTTTGGGGTGTCCCCCCCCTGTTTCTGGGGTCCCGGTCCCCCTCCCACACACCCAGAACCCCCCGTTTTTGGGGTCACTCACTGCAGCCGCTGCCCCAGGGGGCTCTCCCGCAGCCGCTCCGTCGCGTTCTCGGCCGCTGCCCCCAGGACCCCCAGGACCCTCCAGACCCGCGAGGGGGGGTCTGAGGCGGGGGGGGCCGTGGGGGTGGGGGTGGCCAGTTCGGCCCCGCAGCCTGTGGGGAGAGGGGTTGGGGTCACTCGGGGGGGCGCCCCAAAATCCCCTTCCGTCCTTGGGGTGCCCCCCCTGCACCCCTACCCCAAATCTCCCTCCTGAGTTTGGGGGGATCCCCCAAGTCTCCCTGCCCTCTCCTCAGTTTGGGGGCCGATTAAGGGGGTTTTTACACCGTGGGGGTGGCACTGGGGGGGTGACATTGAGGGACATTTGGGGGGTGACCCTGGGGGGTAACACTGAGGGACATTTGGGGGGTGACACTGAGGGGACATTTGGGGGGTGACCCTGGGGGGTGACACTGAGGGACATTTGGGGGGTGACCCTGGGGGGTAACACTGAGGGACATTTGGGGGGTGACACTGAGGGACATTTGGGGGGTGACCCTGGGGGGTGACACTGAGGGACATTTGGGGGGGTGACACTCACCTGCCAGCAGCGCCGCTGCCACCAGCGCGACCCAGAGCTTCATGGTGGCACCTGGGGGGGCACAGAGGGGTCGGGGTGAGGGCCCCCCAAAAAGATCCCCCAAAGGGTCCCCAGGCTGTCCCAAACCCGTACCCTTGTCCCCCAAATAGGGCCCAAGTGTCCCCAACCCACCCTGCCCCAGCCCCAAATTATCCCCGAATTGTCCCCAAATGCCCCCAAATGTCCCCAACCCACCCTGTCCCATCCCCAAATTGTCCCCAACCAACTCGTGACACCAAAGTGTTGCCGACCCCCCCCAGGTTATCCCCTCCCCCTTGTCCCCAAATGTCCCCAGCCCCCCCTTCCCCCCACCTGTTCCCCCTCCTCACCTTGTGGGGTCCCTCCGGCTCCGACCCCCCCCTTGGGGGGGTCACTAAATATCCCCGCGTGGGGGCGGGGCAGGGGGCGGGGCCCAAGTGACCTTTGCCCTCCCGCCCCTCCCCCCGCGCCCCTCCCCCCACCAAGAAGAGGGGGACACCCCAAAACCCGTCCCCCAACCCCTTTATCCCCACAAAACACCCCAAAATTGGGGTGTGTGTGGGGGGAACGGGGTGTGGGATGGGGGTCACCCCCCACCCGTGATGTCCCCTCCCCCCGCCCCTCCCCCCCCGGGCACTGCCCCCTGGACTTGGGACACGACGTGGCGGAGGGGGAGGGGCAAGGTCCAAGGAGGGGGAGGGGCACCCAGAATTGGGGGGCGAGGGGGGAAATTTGGGGGAGGCGAAGCCCCCCAAATGTGTGTGGGATCCCCCCGAGATGGGGCTGAACCCCGAAATGGGGGAGGGACGAACCCCCAAAATCCAGGGTGACCCCCCCCCTCCAAAATCCAGAGTGAACGCCCCAAAATCCAGGTGACTCCCCCCACACACAGCCGGGGGAACCCCAAAAACAGGGACTGGGGTGGGGGCCTGAACCCCCCGAACCAGCTCCAGGGGGAAGGAAATGTCACCCAAATGTCCCCCCCCCTTCAATGTCCCCCCAGCTCGAGGGGGGCTGAACCCCCAGGATGGGGCTGGGACCCCCCCAACTGGGTATTGGGGGGGGTGAACCCCAAAATTGGTGTTTGCCCCCCCAGATTGGGGACCCACAAAGATGTGGGTGGGACTGTTCTGGCAGGCCCAAATTCGGGGTGACCCTGGGGTGGTTTTGGGGCACAGAGACCCCCCCTAAAAACCTGGGCTGCCCCCTCCCCTGGTATCAGGTCCCCCCTCAAATACTGGGGGGGTCCCCCCATATCGGGGTTTCCCCCCCATGTCCCTACCTCCCCCCTGTTTTTTGGGGCTTTTTTTTTTTGGGTGGGGGGCTTTGGGGAATAACTGGGAGGGGGGAGAGGGGAACTTGTGCCCCCCCCTCCAAAAACAGCCAAGACCCCCAAACCCGAGGCCAGTTGCTTTATTGGGAGCCCCCCCACTGAGAGGGGGCCCCCCCAATCTTTGTTTGGTGGGGGGGGGCACTGAGGGGCCCCCCCAGTGTTGTTTTTTTGGGGGGGGGGTGTCTGGTCTCCTCGTGACCCCCCCTTGAACCCCAAAATCCATCCAGTCTCTGAGGGGTCCTCAGAGGAGGGGGTGGGCAGGGGGGTGGGCAGGAATTGGGGCCCCCCCTCCTCAATTCCCCGCGGGGAGGGGGGGTGAGTCCAGATGGGGGGGGAACGACCCCCAAAAGTGGCTTTGGAAGGGGGGGAGTGGGGGCTGCCGGCAGCTGGGGGGGAGAGGAGGAGGAGGAGGAGGAGGAGGGAGATGAAGGGGAGGAGGGAGGTGAAGGGCAGCGGGGCTGAGGATGATGAGGGTGACGATGGGCAGGACGGCAGCGATGAAGAGGACGAGGAGGACGGGGGTCCCTCGGGCGATGGCGAGGCCGAAGGTGAAGATGAGGATGGTGATGAGGTCCCTCGGGCGATGGCGAGGCCGAAGGTGAAGATGAGGATGGTGATGAGGTCCCTCGGGCGATGGCGAGGCCGAAGGTGAGGCCGAGGATGAGGACGAGGCCCCTCAGGCGATGGCGAGGCCGAAGGTGAAGATGAGGATGGTGACGAGGCCCCTCGGGCGATGGCGAGGCCGAAGGTGAGGAGGAGGAGGAGGAGGAGGAGGGTGGGGCCCCTCAGCCGATGGTGAGGCCGAAGCCGCAGTGGAACTTGTCCTTGCGGTGGTTCAGGAAGGCCCCGAGCGCCAGCGTGAGGGGCAGCGGCGGCAGCTTCTTCTCCAGCACAGCCCCCACCTGCCACGAGCTGTCCAGGGACCCTGGGGGACATGGGGGACACTGCAGGGGTCACAGGGGACATGGGGGACACTGCGGGGGTCACAGGGGACACGGGGGGACATGGGGGACACTGCAGGGGTCACAGGGGACATGGGGGGCATTGGGGACACTGTGGGGGTCACAGGGGACATGGGGGACACTGTGGGGGTCACAGGGGACACAGGGGGGGCATGGGGGACATGGGGGACACTGTGGGGGTCACAGGGGACATGGGGGGGCATAGAGGGGGACATTGGGGACATGGGGGACCCTGGGGGGACATGGGGGACACTGCAGGGGTCACAGGGGACATGGGGGGACATGGGGGACACTGCAGGGGTCACAGGGGACATTGGGGACATGGGGGACACTGCAGGGATCACAGGGGACATTGGGGACATGGGGGACACTGCAGGGGTCACAGGGGACATGGGGGGGCATGGAGGGGGACATTGGGGACATGGGGGACACTGCGGGGTCACAGGGGACTTTGGGGGGGTCACATGGGACATGGGGGGGGCATGGAGGGGGACATTGAGGACACCCAGGGGGCCCCGGGGCACACGGAGGGGGTTGCACAGCACGGAGGGGACATGGGGACACCTTGGGGGACACCTTGGGGGACCCATTCCCCCCCCTCACCAGTCAACCCCATCTTTGGGGTCTCCCTTCTCTCCCCCCCCCCTTATTTTTTGGGGTGTCCCCACACCCCTCCGTTTTTGCTCTCTGCCCAACCTCCTCCTCCTCCTCCTCCCCCGTTTCTAGGCCCCCCTCCCCAGTTTTTGGGGTCCCCCCTCGTACCCCGGAACAGGAGGTTCCCTCGGGGCAGCTCCAGCTGGTACCCGAAGGCGACGCTGGAATCCTGGAGCCTCGTGCTGGCCTCGAACTCCACCCCCACCTGCAGCTGAGGGTGCCTGGGGGGTCAGACACCCCCCAATAGCCAAGGTAACCCCCCCTCGGGGTCAGACACCCCCCAATAGCCAAGGTAACCCCCCCCTCGGGGTCAGACACCCCCCAACAGCCAAGGTAACCCCCCCTCGGGGTCAGACACCCCCCAATAGCCAAGGTAACCCCCCCCTCGGGGTCAGACCCCCCCCAATAGCCAAGGTAACCCCCCCTCGGGGTCAGACACCCCCCAATAGCCAAGGTAACCCCCCCTCGGGGTCAGACCCCCCCCAATAGCCAAGGTAACCCCCCCCTCGGGGTCAGACCCCCCCCAATAGCCAAGGTAACCCCCCCCCTCGGGGTCAGACCCCCCCCAATAGCCAAGGTAACCCCCCCTCGGGTCAGACCCCCCCCAAACTTTGGGGTCAGACCCCTCCAAATCCAGGGACTTCTCTCTTTTGGGATGTCCCACCCCCTCATTTTTGGGGTCCCCTCCCCTTTTGGGGTCCCCTCCCGTTTTTGGGGTCCCACCCCCTGTTTTTGGGGTCCCACCCCTGTTTTTGGGGTCCCCTGTACCTGCTCGCTGGCACGATGGTAGTAGGTGGCGTGAGCCCCCCGCCTGCCCCAGCGTGAGGGTCCCGATCCACGTGGGGGCTGGGGAGGAGTTTTGGGGTCACACCAGGATTTGGGGTCACCCACAGCCCCCCCACTTACCCCTCGGGTTTTGAGGTCTCACCTATGTAGGGTTTTGGGATCCCTGTGCAGGGGTTTTTGGGGTCCCCTGCATGCCCCCCCTGGGTTTTGGGGGTCCCACCTCTGTAGGAGTTTGGGGTCCCACCTATGTAGGGCTTTGGGGTCCCACCTGTACAGGGGTTTTAGGTCCCCTGTGTAGGGGATTTTTGGGGTCCTGCTGCCCCAGGGTTTTGGGGTCCCAGCTGTGCAGGGAGGGTTTGCGGTCCCCCCCCCCCCTCCTCAGGCTTTGGGGTCCCACCTGTGCAGTGGATTTTTGGGGGTCCCCCCCAGGGTTTTGGGGTCCCACCTGTGCAGGGGGATTTTGGCATCCCCCCCACACCCTCCCCAGGGCTTTGGGGTCCCATCTCTGCAGGGGGATTTTGGCGTACCCCCCACGCCCTCCCCAGGGTTTTGGGGTCCCACCTGTGCAGGGGATTTTTGGTGTCCCCCCCCGAGTTTTGGGGTCCCCACCTGTGCAGGGGGGTTTTGGGGTTCCCCCCACGCCCTCCCCAGGGTTTTGGGGTCCCACCTGTGCAGGGGGGCTTTGGGGTCCCCCCCACGCCCTCCCCAGGTTTTGGGGTCCCCTCCCACGCCCTCCCCAGGGTTTTGGGGTCCCCCCCTGCCCTTCCCAGGGTTTTGGGGTCCCACCTGTGTAACGCCCAGCCAGGGACACCACGGCCCCCTCCTCTCCCGGGCGCCGGTGATAGACCAGCTCCCCCCCCAGCGCCAGGGTGGGGGTCACACTCTGCAGGTAATGGGCCACCAGGATCCCTGCGGGGGGAGACACCCCAAAAATGAGGGCTGAGGGTCTGTGAGGGAGGGGACCCTCCTCTCCCCCTCCCTGAGAGACTGGGGGGCTCCCAGTCATTACAGACTCTGGGGAAGACCCCAAAATAGGGTTTTCCCTTTCCCCCCAGGGATTTGGGGTGGGTGATTCCGGGGGCTCCACCGAAGCCCCAGATTTTGAGGTCCCCCCTCACCTGATCCCCAGCAGGATGTCGGGGTTCCCCAGGGTCAGGGCAGCCGTGAAGTCGCTCCCCCGATACTCCCGTCCACCTGCCAGTTCACAAACTTCGCCTGCTGGGTCTGCAAAGGTAAGGGCGTGCCCCAAAATGTCAGCGTGGCCCCCCCTTCTCTGGGGGTCCCCCATTTTCAGGGGGTTCCCCCCGTGTTCAGGTCTTTCCCCCCACCCCAACTCCCTCCCTGCCCTCGGCCCCTCGCGGCATCTCCCCTTTCTTTGGGGGGGATTCCTGTTTTTAGGGTGTCCCCCCAATCCCAGCAGGTGCTCCCCCAATCCCGGGGGGTCTCCCCAGTCCCAGGGCAGCCCCCAAACCATACCTGGAAGGCCACCTTGGTGCGAAGCCTCCCCGTCACCTGGTGGATCACCTGAGCGTTGAGGCTCCCGCTGTTGTCCATGTCCCCCACCAGCACCGGGAAGGCCTGGGGGGGTTCGGGAGGAAATCCAGGGATTTAGGGGCTCCCAGAACTCCCAAAAAGGGGAAGGGGAAAGGGAAGGGAGAAGAGAAGGTTGGGGAAAGGAAGATTTGGGAAGAGAAGAGGATGGAAGGACTGGGAATGGGAGGAGAGGGAAGGGAAGGCCAGGGAAGCCCCCAGACCCCCCCAGCTCACCTCAGTGGGGCTCAGCTGCTTCGTGCCCACATAGGTGGCCCCAAAATGATAGTTGGACTCCCCCAAAGTGCTGAGGGCGACCGTGTGGTTCACCTGGGGGGGCGGAGAGAGGGTTTGAGGGGGCTGGGAAAGGGGGGGAACCCCCCATCCTCCTTCTGACCCCCCTGCACCCCCAAAAACCCACCTGGAAGTGGTTGCTGAGCCCCTTGTTCACCGTCAGCTTCACCCCCTCCATCTGCACCGGGAACAGCTCTGGGGGGCACAGGGGGGGTCAGGGGGGGACCCCCGGGGTGGGGCAGGAGGGATGGGGTGGGGGGCACTGGGGGAGAGATCTGGGGGTGCTCTGAAGTGATTTGGGGGGGACTTAGCAGGGGAACCCCCTCGGTTTTGGGGGGAACTGCAGGTACTTGAAGGGATTTGGTGGTCCCTGGGGGAATTTAGGTTTTTGGGGGGGCACTAGGGGGGACATGGAGGGATCTGGGGGGTCTCTGAAGGCATTTGGGGGTCCCTGGAGGGCTCTGGGGGTCTCTGGGAAGATTTAGGGATTTGGGGGGGTGATTTGGGAGGGGATGCCCTAGTTTGGGGGTCCCTGTGGGGGCCGTGGAGGGCTCTGGGGGTCCCAGGGGAGGATCAGGGATTTGGAGGGGGTCATTTTGGGGGTGTCCCCCCGTCCCACTCACCCTTGCAGCGCCGGTGACACTCCTCGAAGGCCCCTGGGTTGGGCAGGGGGTCTCCCCCGGGGGTCTCCGCGGGGCTGGGAGGGGCCCCCCCCAGGCACCCCCAGGCCGCTCATGGGGGGTGGGCCCCCAAAGCCGGGGGGGGGCACGGGCAGGAGGGGGGGAGGGGGCGCCGTGGGGGGGGGGGCGGGGGGGACCCGGCGGCCCAGACGTTGCCCATGGTGGGGGTGGGGGGCTGGGGGGAAAAGGGGGGGGGTCAGACATCCCCCAAAACCAGCCTCAAAACACCCCCCCTGCCCCCCAAAAACCCACCCCCAACCCCACGAGGAGGTCGCCGAAACGACCCTTTCCCTCCCCAAACTCCCCCCTTTAAATCTCACCCCCTTTTCCCCCCCAACTTGGGGGTCCCGATCCTGCCCCCCCAAAATAATCTCCCTCAAACCCCTCACCCCAAACGACTTCCACACAAGGGGAGTCCCCGGCCCCTTCCCCTTGTTCCTCTCCCCCCCCCCGGGTGTCCCCAAATCCCCCAAAATTGCCACAAAACCGCCACCCCCCCCAAAATCTCCCTCCAACCCCCCTCCAAATCCCCTCCAAACGACTCCCGCACAAGAGGTGGCCCCAGCCCCGCCCCTCTCGCCCCGTCTCCCCCCCGCGCGTCCCCAAACCCCCCAGAATTACCCCTAAAATGCCCCCCAAAACTGGCCCCCTCCCCTCCGGACTCACGCGGCCGGGACCGGAGAGCGCGGAGCCCTGGCCACGCCCCCCTGAGCGCCCATTGGCCACCGCCGCCCGGCCGAGCGCTCCCGTTGGCCGGAGCCGACCGCGGTCCCGCCTCTCCGCGCGCTCCCATTGGCTGGGTCCTCCCTCGCCCCGCGCCCATTGGTCGAGGCTGCGGCCATAGAGGCGGCCAAGGGCGCGCAGGGCAGAGCGGCTGCCGCCATCTTGGGGCGGGGGCGGGGCGGGGCGCGCTGGAGGACCGTCGCCATGGCAGCAGGACGGGGCGGAGCCGCCACTGTCGCCGTGGGGCGACTTGCGTTGCCCATCCGAGGGTTCCAATCCTCCCCAGGGCACACATCCCCCCCACTGTTCCCTCGAATCGTTTGGTTCTCTTTCTTTCTCTGCTTTTATATATTTAATAAAGCGGTGGTTTTATACTTTCATAGCGCTGACGTCATCACCCCATCCCGTGGCCATGGGGATGACGCCACGACCCAACGGTGATGTCATCGCCCCCACCACGCCGCGACCAAACGGTGACGTCATTCCTCCGATGACATCATAACCACCAGTATCTCCCCATCCCATGGCCAGAGGGCTGATGCCATGACCCAACGATGACATCATGGGGACACTGACCCCCCCCCCCAAGCCCTCAGAACCCCCCCATCTGCCCCCCCTCTCCCCCCCACCCCTCCCCTCATGTCTGCTGCCCCCCCTCACCCCCCCGGCTCCCCCCGGTCCCCCCCAACCCCCCCCACACCCTGCCCAGCAGCGCCGCCCCCACCCCCGCCAGGGCCCCCCGCACGGCGCCGGACGAGAAGTAGAAGACGAGGGGGTCGATGGCGGCGTTGAGGCTGCTCAGGAGCGTCGCGTAGACCCTCCAGGGCGGGCTGCGGCCCTGCACGAAGCCCACCACGTGCGACAGGTTGTAGGGGGCGAAGCAGAGCCCGAAGTTGACCATGGTGGCCACGGCCAGGCCCACGGCGCGCCGGCGCTTCGCCCGCGGGATGTTGGGGCGCGCGAGCAGCGCCCGCACGAAGCCGACGTAGCAGAACACGGTGATGCCGAACGGCACCAGGAACAGGACGAGGAAGAGCTCGAGGCGCAGCGGGAGGACGAAGCTCAGCTGGTCCTCAGAGAAGTCGTCGTAGCACCTGAAGGGGACGGAGGGGGCAGGGGGGATGGAGGGGGAGAGGTTGGGGGGCTTGGCGTGGTTGGGATAGGTCGTGGAGTAATGGGGATGGAGGGTCTTGGAGAAGTTGGGGGAGATCTTGGAATCACGGGGATTGAGGGGCTTGGAGAGTTTTGGGTTGGGGTCCTTGGAGAGGTTGTGGTTGGGGGTCCTGGGCTCGTGGGTGTTGGGCTCGGCAGTGCTGGGGGTCTTTGGCTCGTGGGGCCTGAGCCCACCCTGCTGCCCTGCCCCGAGCCCCCCGCCGTGGTAGGAGGCAATGAAGACGATGGAGCAGTGGGAGCAGGCCAGGAGCCAGAGCACGGCGCTGGCGGCCGCCACGCGGCCCAGGCGGCCCCGGCCCCGCAGCCGCAGCGGGAACGCCACGCCCAGGTAGCGCCGGACGCTCAGCGCCGTCAGGAACAGGCTGCTCAGGTAGATGCTGGAGTAGAAGCAGAAGTTGGCCACGGGGCAGAGCGCGGCCGGCAGCGGCCACACCATCCCCGCCGCCGCCTCGGCCATCTTGAAGGGCAGGAAGAGCAGCAGCAGCAGGTCGGCCGCCGTCAGGTTGAGCAGCAGCAGGTCGGACGGGGACGGGCCGTGCCGCCGGGCCTTGGCCACCAGGGTGGTGAAGGTGAACACGTTGGCCGGGAACCCCACGGCAAAGGTGAGGATGTAGATGGTGAGGACCAGCATGGTGGGGCCAGGTGGGCCTGGGCGGGAGAGGGGTCCGACCTGGGAGGGGGCATGGGTGGGTCAGGAGGGACACAGGTGGGTCAGGAGTTGGCCCAGGAGGGACACAGGTGGGTCAGGAGTTGGCCCAGGAGGGACACAGGTGGGTCAGGAGGTGGCCCAGGAAGTTTCCCCTGGTCGGACCACGGGGCCCCGGTGGGACACAGAGCAGAGCCAGGTATCCAGGTGGAC
Organism: Manacus candei; assembly: GCF_025592945.1. Lineage (NCBI taxonomy): Eukaryota > Metazoa > Chordata > Aves > Passeriformes > Pipridae > Manacus > Manacus candei. The sequence goes on from NW_026138342.1 coordinate 46,443, forward strand.
TCACCCAGGCGTTTGGGGAGACCCCCGGGGGATTGGGGGGCACTCCAGGTGCCCAGGGGTGACCCAGGTGTCCAGGGAGGGGCCCAGGTGCCCCCCCAACCCTCACCCATCCCCCCTACATACCTGGTTATCCTGGTGGGATGGTGGAACCCCCCCAAGCTCCCAGGGCCCCCCAAACTTCAGGAGTCCCCCGTCCTGTGGCGACGGGGTGGGCAACGGGGGCCACCCTGCTGTTCAGGTGCCCCGTCCCTGGGTGACCCCGATTTTTGGGTGTCCCCGGGGAGGGGGAGGGGTGGGGATGTGGCTTTGCCGACGTTGAGGAAGTTCCGATGTTTCCTCACCACAATGTCTGGGGTGGCTCTGCCCCTCCCCTCCCCCTCCCAGGGTGCTCCCCCACCCCCTCCCAGACCCCCCGACCTCCCCCCACTCCCCCCGTCCAAACCCACCCATCAGCCAGACCCCCGGGGCTGGGGAAAAGCAAGGGAAAGAGGGATCCAGAAGGGGGGGTTTTTGGGAAAGGAAAAAAGAGGATCCTCTGGGGCAGTTTGGGGAGGTCCACGCAGGTGCAGGGGGGGGGACAGATGTGATGGAGGACCCAGGTGTGCAGGGGGACACGAGTGACACAGGTGACTTTGAGGACACTCAGGTGCCCTGGGGGAGACCCAGGTGTCCGGGAGGGGAAAGAGGTGTCCAGGTGAGTCCCTGGCCCCCAGGGGAGACCCAGGTGACACCCAGGTGAGTCCCTGGCCACCAGGTGACACCCAGGTGAGTCCCTGGCCGACAGGTGACACCTGAGAGGAGGGTCAGGGGGATTTTTGGGTGATCCCAAGGAGGTTTGGGGGTAGAGGGGTGAGCGTAGAGGGGGTACCTAAAAAACAAGGACCCCTCAGACCTCTGTGCTGAGTAGGTCAGAGGGGTCCCGGCCCCACAAGTCTGTGGAATGGACATGAGGACGGGGAGGGGGCAGCACTTGGGGGTTTTCCTTGGAAGTAAAAACTAGAGCTTCTCAAAGCCTGCTTCTTGTCCCAGACCAAAGGTGCCCCCCCAGAAAGCTCTTGGGGCTGATGATGTCAATGACCAAAGTGATCCTGAGTCACCTTTTCCCCCAGGTGGGGTCAGTTATGGGGGTCCCAGGGGTTACTCAGGGATCTGAGGGGGAACTGGGAGGTCCCTGGGGGGTCCAAGAGGGTCTCAAGTGCTCTGGGAGAGGGGAGGGGGGTGTCAGAGATCCAGGAGGGGTCAGAGGTGACAGATCAGCCTGGGGAGGGTGGGGGGGGTGTCAGAGACCCCCCAGGGGCCACCCTTCCCCCAACCCCCCCAACCCCTGAGGGACCCCAAATATCCCCTGGGACCCCCTCCCACCCCCATTCCTGCTTGAGACCCTCCCAGGAGCCTCCACTACCCCCCCTCAGAGACCCCCCAGTGTGCCCTGGAATCCTCTGAGACCCCCCCAGTGGCCCCTGGGACCCCCCCCAGTTATCACTGGGAACTTCCTGAGACACCCCACCACCACCACCACAGTGACCTTTGACCTCATTGTCCAGTTGTCAGTAAAGGGTCAAATCAGCAATGGAACCAACTCCACTGTGACCAGTATGGGAACTGGAAGGACACTGGGAGGGGAATGGGAGGGGACTGGGGGTACTGGGAGTGACACTGGGAGGGGACCGGGAGTGAGACATTTTACCAATTCATTTTGATTTTATTTTTAATAAAATAAAACAAGACTGGGATGGGATTCAGGGCACTTGGGAGGGACTGGGAGCACTGGGTTGCAGTGGATCTCTCCCTGGGAGGGACTGGGATAGGATTGAGGGCACTTGGGAGGCACTGGGATGGGAACTGGGGAGGGACTGGGATGCACGGGGATGGAATTGGGTCAGGGTCCTCCTTTAGGGAAGAAAAGACCCTCAGCCCCTCCACCCACGTGTGCCCCACTGACCACACAACACCAGAAAACTCCATTTAATTGTAAGGTGTCCCCCCACACTCCGGGGGAAGGGACCCCGCTGCCAATCTGGGGCTTCTCAGGGTCACTCCGAGCCGTGTCTTTGTCCCCTTTGGCCTCTTCTGTTCATCTCTGCTTTACATCCAGTCCCTCTGACACTGCAAAGAAATGAGTTACCAGAGTCAGCCATATAGACAGGGCAACATTAACTGCTGTGCAATTCTAATTTCTCCTTAGACAAGCCCTCTGGGGTCCAAAGACAGCCTGCACAAATAAACACTGCCCTCACTTTAAGGCCCTGCCCTCAGTGGCTGAGCCTATCACAGGGTAACTGGGAAGTCTCCTTTCTACTCCACCTACCCCCAACTCTACACTGCAGGGCAGAGCAGTTCCAGGCCCAACACAAACTCCAAGGACACATTTCCAGACAAGTGCTGTGGTGCAACCAGGAGAGAGAACTCTGAGAAAGGAACGACGCCAAAAATGGATGTGCTGCCGCACGAGAAGACGGAGGATACGGCGAGACTGAACGGAGGAGGCTCTGAGGAGCCTGAAAAGACACTCTAACAGAATGGCCTGGGACAAGAACTGCCTACAAAATTGCTAAGATGGATGGGAGACAATGCTGTGTTCAGAATCTTCTTAGATTCTCACAAGTCCCAGGTGGGATGACAAGGGATGACTGCACAGCACAGCTACTGATACAACCTGTAAGGAGGCTGTAAAAGACACCTGACCTGACACTTCTCAGATGCGATTCCAATGCGTGTCCAAGCTAGTGAGCCAAAGAACGGATGGTATGGGCACTGAGCTGGGCAGTGCAGAGGTTCAAGACCCTAGGAATGATGCCTTGACATCTCAGATAAGACCTTTGAGGGCAGGAAGCAAAGACACAGTGACTGTGAAGTGTAAGACACAAAACACAGACTGGACAAAGGACACAACACAGACCTGAACTGCTCTGCTCTGCACATCCTACTCCATGATGAAAAGTAAACTGCTCCTCCTATGTGTGCCAAGGGCCTGTTAGGGCAGACCCTTTCCCCTGTGCTCATTTGAAAATCCCTCCCTCCTAACCATAAAACTGGACCCAGCTCTCATCCCCTCTCCAGGTGGGAGCCCTCCACTTATCTTTCCCACAGCCGGGGATGTGAATCCATCTTCGATGCCAAGGAAGGACACCCGGCTGGCTCAGAGGGTCCTGTGATCCCTGACTCGGTCGCTGTGAGAAAGAAAACAGAAACTGACACAGGAGTTGGGCAGCACGTGGGAGATAACCCCGCAATTGGCTACTCACCCTCCCCTGAGCTGAGAGGTTCTCGGGCCACTGGCTCCAACCCCAGTCGGAGGCTGCTGCCGTCACCGTGTGCCGTACCTGGGGGAGTGAGAAAAAAAGTTACGGGGTGTTTCTGAAAGTAAGGGAGACCCCAGCACCTCCTCACTACCTCCCCGACTCAACCTCAATGCTCCTCCTTTGTCAAAGGCAGGCTGGATGGCACCTGCAGCTGGAAAAGGTCGTGCCTTTTTTTGTTATCATTACCCAATTTATGGCTGTGTTATAAATTAAGAACCATAATTAAAAGAGTGCAGATTGTGAGTAATTACTTACTTAATTAATTAATTGTAATTAAGTACAAGCTGGCTTGCTCCCAGTGTTGAATAAACAAATATCTTGCTGTTTTAAAACACAAAAGTCTCTGAGCAGTCTTTCAGACCGGGTTTTTCGGCATCACAGTCCAACTATTACCCAACACTGCCACTGTAACTCCTAAACCGTCACCCAGCGCCAGATCCGGACACTTCTTGAACACCTGCAGCAACGGTGACTCCACCACCTCCCTGGGCAGCCTATTCCAATGCGGGACCACCCAGTTTTTTCCTAGTCTTTAATCCGAATCTCGCCAGTCTCATAGTAAGGCCATTTCCCCCGGTCCTCACCGCAGGACAGCGGCTCTTTCCCGGTTCAAACCTCAGACAACCACCGAACCGGGCGCGGGTCCGTGGAAGCACTTCCTGATTCCCGTTATTACCTCACTCCACATCCCCCGTCGCGAAGCACCCCGGGAGGGTCCCGGCAGCCCCGGGGGCTCAGCCCGACACCCCGGGAGGGTCCCGGCAGCCCCGGGGGCTCAGCCCGACACCCCGGGAGGGTCCCGGCAGCCCCGGGGGCTCAGCCCGACACCCCGGGAGGGTCCCGGCAGCCCCGGGGGCTCAGCCCGACACCCCGGGAGGGTCCCGGCAGCCCCGGGGGCTCAGCCCGACACCCCGGGAGGGTCCCGGCAGCCCCGGGGGCTCAGCCCGACACCCCGGGAGGGTCCCGGCAGCCCCGGGGGCTCAGCCCGACACCCCGGGAGGGTCCCGGCAGCCCCGGGGGCTCAGCCCGACACCCCGGGAGGGTCCCGGCAGCCCCGGGGGCTCAGCCCGACACCCCGGGAGGGTCCCGGCAGCCCCGGGGGCTCAGCCCGACACCCCGGGAGGGTCCCGGCAGCCCCGGGGGCTCAGCCCGACACCCCGGGAGGGTCCCGGCAGCCCCGGGGGCTCAGCCCGACACCCCGGGAGGGTCCCGGCAGCCCCGGGGGCTCAGCCCGACACCCCGGGAGGGTCCCGGCAGCCCCGGGGGCTCAGCCCGACACCCCGGGAGGGTCCCGGCAGCCCCGGGGGCTCAGCCCGACACCCCGGGAGGGTCCCGGCAGCCCCGGGGGCTCAGCCCGACACCCCGGGAGGGTCCCGGCAGCCCCGGGGGCTCAGCCCGACACCCCGGGAGGGTCCCGGCAGCCCCGGGGGCTCAGCCCGACACACCGGGAGGGTCCCGGCAGCCCCGGGGGCTCAGCCCGACACACCGGGAGGGTCCCGGCAGCCCCGAGGCTCCCTCCAGGCTCCCCCGCGCCTCGCTCCGGTACCGCCAGGATCACGCTCGTCCCACAGGTAGGACGCGGCCACACCGCGGAGCCCCAGCCCACGCCGCTCCAGCTCCCGCCGCGCCTCTCCAGCCTCCCGCCGCTCCGACTCCTCGCTCCCCGCCGCCCCGACTCCTCGCTCCTCGCCACGTTCCTCCAGCCTTCCCCGAGCCGCTCCAGCCCCGCTGCTTCAGCCCCCGCCGGTCCATCCCGCCCCACTCCATCCCACATCCTAATCCCATACCAACTCTAAATCCAAAACCGACTACAATACCTGCTCTCATTAAGAATCCTTTTCTCCGGCAGGCTCTTCACCCATCCTGATTTTAAGTCAGAGATGCCACTCAGGTGCTGCTGCTCCCAGAGCTTTTGTACCGTCTGGGATTGGGCTGCTCCCTTTTCCCCGGGGCCTCACGGGAAGGGAGGTGGGCACGGCCAGGGGTATATTAACCCCAGCCTTTGGTCAGGGAAGTCATTCAGCAGCTGGGCTTCAAAGGGGTAAGAGCTCTCCCTTTCTTTCATTGAATGGGACTTCTCAAGCTATTCCTGCTTTATTGAAGCATCAGCTTTGGCATCCAAAGAAGCAGAGCTGTATATGGCAATGAAGAGGGTTACACTCACATGCAGGGTTTTTAAATTTAATAACTTGGTGTTGGTAAGCTGCTTTTATAATGTGTTATCTTTTTTTCTTTTCCTTAGGAGCCTTGCATCTTTTGGGATCTCCAGATCATCTCAACTGCAGCTTGGCATTTTTTCACAAGTGTTATCCCGCCCTAAGGTGAAGCTGCTCTGTGTTGAAGATGGCTACAAACAGGCAGGTTTGCAAGTAGTCAGTGGGGGGTTACAGCCCAGAGATGGAGTGAGGGTTCAGGTGTCAGCTTAGGAATTGCCAGGAGTGTTTTGAAGGTAGTATGGGTGGAAAGCAGAGTCCAGCAGCCCCCTAAATGCCTGTGAAGGCATCCACTGACTTTTAAGATGTGCCACTTAAGTTTCCCTCTCCTTCACCCAGATATTCTGTGCAATTACAGCTGCAGTCTTTGGCTGTAGGCAGTGACTCTGGGTGGTTTGTCTAAAGAGAAGGGAGACTCTTTGAGCTCTCCCCGTTTATCTGGGTGTCTTTGGTTAGGGTTTCTTTACCATGTCAGAGGGACAGGGTGTAAAGCAGAGTTGAACAGAACAGAGACCAGAGGAGCAGAGCAAGAAGGTGGGTCATTACCTGGTTTTTCTTTGTTTTCAGCTGCAGAGCCCTGGCCCCAGGAGGCTCTAGGCACCGGAGGGGAGGTGATCTGGGTGAGTCCCTGTGAGCAAGGTGAGCATTGACTCCAGGACAGAAGTAGATGGTCTTTTACAGGTGTTGTGGTGAATCTGTGCACATGCTTTGTCAGAGCCAAGACATGACTTTTGGCCCTAGGTTTACCTGATCATTTGGATGGTTTGGTGGTTTAGTTTTGGTTTTTTGGTTTTTTTTAAGATGCAGAGCCCTAGGCCCAGCAGAGAATAGGCACGAGAGGGAAGGTGAGCCTGGTGAGGAAGGTGAGCAGTGACTGCAGGACAAAACTAGCTGCTCTTTTGCAGGCGGTGTACTTGTGGTGAATCTGTGTACATACTTGTGCCATCCGGGTAACCTTTGGGAGCAGATGAGCATTGGAGGTGAGTTGGGGAGGCAGCAGGAGGAGCGGGGATCCACTGCAGCTTCAGAGATTCCCTCTAATTGTTTCTCTCTCTTGCTCAGGTATCCCAGAAGATGACAGCACCTTGTCCGGCTCTGGTCAGAGCCAGCGACCCGGGGACCTGCCTCGTTGAGAGTGAGTAGAGGGATCGTGGGGGCTGGGGCCACGTGCCACACTACTGAGATCTGGTGTCTGGTTTTCTTTCTCACAGCTGACTCCTAGTAGTCTGACAATGGCAGGAACCTCTGAGCCAGCCCAGGTGCCCCTCCTGTGCATCAAAGATGGATTCACATCCCTGGCTCTCGGAAAGATAAGTGCAGGGCAAAGAGCCAGAGAGGGGTTGGGAGTGGGTGCAAGTCTGTGCATTGCCTGGAGGGATTTTTGAAATGAGTCCAGTGCAAGGGATATCCTGGCACAGGTTATTTGGACGCATGAAAGGAAGGGCTTATTTTTATCATTGGATTCACGTGTGCAGGGCAGAGCAGTTCCAGTCTGTGTCCCGTCCTTTGTCTGGTCCCTGTTTTGTGTCCTTCGTCTCTTAATTGTGTCACATGGTGTGTGTTGTCACAGGTGTGTGGTGTCTCACTTGGGGTCAGCCTGGACCTGCTCTGCCCTGCTCCGTGGATCAGTGGGTAGATGGAATATTGCTCAGAGTCTGGCATCAAACTGTCAGTCCCCTTAGACAGTGGAGCCGATGGCTGTCCCGTCTGTGAGCAGGATGGTCTTCTGATGCCCTGTTTGGGTGTATAGAGTCCCAGCCAGGTAGAGTAGGAACCAGTGTCTAGGGTTTAAAAGTTTTTGGCTTTCGTTGTGAGCAATCCCTAAATGTTGGAGAGCTGAGTGTTTGAGCATTTGCCCATTTCATTTGCAGGGGCGGTCTTGGGAGCAGCTGAAGAGAGAGGAGCCTTGTAGGTGAGTTGGGGAGGCAGCAGGAGGAGTGGGGATCCCCTGCAGCTTTAGAGATGGCCTCTAATTTTGTGTCTCACTCACTCAGGTATCCCAGAAGATGACAGCACATTGTCCAACTCTGGTCAGAGCCAGTGACACAAGGATCTGCCTCAGTGACAGTGAGTAGAGGGATCATGGGGGCTGGGGCCACGTGCCACACTACTCAGTTCTGGTGTCTGGTTTTCTTTCTCACAGTTGACTCCTAGTAGTCTGATGATGGCAGGAACCTCTGAGCCCGCCCAGGTGTCCCTCCTGTGCATCCGAGCTGGATTGGCATCCCCAGCTCTCGGAAAGATAAGTGCAGGGGAAAGCCCCAGAGAGGGGTTGGGAGTCGGGGCAAGTCTGTGCCTGGCCTGGAGGGATTTTTGAAATGAGTCCAGTGCAAGGGGTATCCTGTGAGAGGTTATTTGGACGCATGAAAGGAAGGGCTTATTTTTATCATTGGATTCACGTGTGCAGGGCAGAGCAGTTCCAGTCTGTGTCCCGTCCTTTGTCTGGTCTGTGTTTTGTGTCCTTCGTCTCTTAATTGTGTCACGTGGTGTGTGTGGTCACAGGTGTGGGGTGTGTCACTTGGGTTCAGCCTGGACCTGCTCTGCCCTGCTCCGTGGATCAGTGGGTAGATGGAATATTGCTCAGAGTCTGTCCAGTCTGTGAGCAGGACGGTCTTGCGGTGCCCTGCTCGGGTGTATAGCGTCCCGGCTAGGTAGAGTAGGAACCAGTGTGTAGGGTTTAGAGGTTTTTGGCTTTCGTTGTAAGCAATCCCCCAATGTTTGAGAGCTGAGTGTTTGAGCCTTTGCCCATTTCATTTGCAGGGTTGGTCTTGGGAGCAGCTGAAGAGAGAGGAGCCTTGGAGGTGAGTTGGGGAGGCAGCAGGAGGAGCGGGGATCCCCTGCAGCTTTAGGGATGTCTTCTAATTTTGTGTCTCACTCACTCAGGTATCCTGGAATGTGACAGCCACAGTGTCCGACTCTGGTCAGGGCCTGTGTGCTGGTGAGTAGGGGGATCACTGGGGTTCGAGCCCTGTGCCACACAACTCACGTATTGTTTATTGTTTTCTTTCTCGCAGTTGTCTTCTCAGTAGTCTGACAATGGCGGGAACCTCTGAGCCAGCCCAGGTGCTCCTCCTGTGCATCAAAGATGGATTCACATCCCCGGCTCTCGGAAAGATAAGTGCAGGGCAAAGACCCAGAGAGGGGTTGGGTGTCAGTGGAAGTCTGTACTTCACCTGGAGAGATTTTTGCAATTAATCCAGTGCAGTGGGTATCCTGCCACAGGTTATTTGGACGCATCAAAGGAAGTCCTTACTTTTCCTCATTGGATTCCCGTGTGCAGGGCAGAGCAGTTCCAGTCTGTGTCACGTCCTTTGTCTTGTCCATGTTTTGTGTCCTTCGTCTCTTAATTGTGTCACATGGTGTGTGTGGTCACAGGTGTGGGGTGTGTCACTTGGGGTCAGCCTGGACCTGCTCTGCCCTGCTCCGTGGATCAGTGGGTAGATGGAATCTGGCTCCGAGTCTCAGGTCAGCATGTCAGTTCCCTTAGAGAGTCGAGCCGATGACTGTGCAGTCTGTGAGCAGGATGGTCTTGCGATGCCCTACTGGGGTGTGTAGAGTCCCGGCTAGGTAGAGTAGCAAAGAGTGTCCGGGGTTTGGAGGTTTTTGGCTTTCGTTGAGAGCAATTCCTAAATGTTGGAGAGCTGAGTGTTTGAGCGTTTTCCCATTTCATTTGCAGGGGCGGTCTTGGGAGCAGCTGAAGAGAGAGGAGCCTTGTAGGGGAGTTGGGGAGGAAGCAGGAGGAGCGGGGATCCACTGCAGCTTTAGAGATGGCCTCTAATTTTGTCTCTGGCTCACTCAGGTATCCCAGAAGATGACAGCACATTGTCCAACTCTGGTCAGAGCCAGTGACACAAGGACCTGCCTCAGTGACAGTGAGTAGAGGGATCGTGGGGGCTGGGGCCACGTGCCACACTACTGAGATCTGGTGTCTGGTTTTCTTTCTCGCAGTTGACTCCGAGTAGTCTGACGATGGCAGCAACCTCTGAGCCAGCCCAGGTGCCCCTCCTGTGCATCCAAGATGGATTGGCATCCCCTGCTCTCTGCAAGATAAGTGCAGGGCAAAGCCCCAGAGAGGGGTTGGGAGTCGGTGCAAGTGTGTGCCTCGCCTGTAGGGATTTTTGAAATGAGTCCAGTGCAAGGGGTATCCTGTGAGAGGTTATTTGGACGCATGAAAGGAAGGGCTTATTTTTATCATTGGATTCACGTGTGCAGGGCAGAGCAGTTCCAGTCTGTGTCCTGTCCTTTGTCTGGTCCGTGTTTGTGTCCTTCGTCTCTTAATTGTGTCACATGGTGTGTGTGGTCACAGGTGTGGGGTGAGTCACTTGGGGTCAGCCTGGACCTGCTCTACCCTGCTCCGTGGATCAGTGGGTAGATGGAATATTGCTCAGAGTCTGACATCAACCTGTCAGTTCCCTTAGAGAGTCGAGCCGATGGCTGTGCAGTCGGTGAGCAGGATGGTCTTGCGATGCCCTGTTTGGGTGTATAGAGTCCCGGCCAGGTAGAGTAGGAACCAGTGTGTCTAGGGTTTAGAGGTTTTTGGCTTTTGTTGTGAGCAGTCCCTAAATGTTTGAGAGGTGAGTGTTTGAGCATTTGCCCATTTCATTTGCAGGGTTGGTCTTGGGAGCAGCTGAAGAGAGAGGAGCCTTGTAGGTGTGTTGGGGAGGCAGCAGGAGGAGTGGGGATCCCCTGCAGCTTTAGAGATGTCCTCTAATTTTGTCTCTGGCTCACTCAGGTATCCCAGAAGATGACAGCCACAGTGTCCGACTCTGGTCAGGGCCTGGGTGATGGTCAGTAGGGGGATCACTGGGGTTCGAGCCCCGTGCCACACAACTCACATATCGCTTATGGTTTTTTTCCTCAGAGTTGAGTCGGAGTAACCCCGTGACTGCAGAAACCACCTCACGATGGGGCGACTGACCCAGATTGGTCGTCTTGAGCTGTCCTCGTCTGTAATCTCCAAGATTTAAAAGGATGAGTAACGAGACACTGAGCTTTAGTGATGGTAGGGGCCATCTGGGTAACTTTTGGGAGTGTCCAGGCATTGGAGGTGAGTCGGGGAGGCAGCATGAGAAGCAGGGATGCATTGCAGCTTTAGAAATGCTGTCTAATTTTGTCTTGCTTTTATTTCTCTTAGTCTCTTTTCCTGACTTTAGTTCTCTTAGTCTCATCTTCTGCTTTTATTTATCTTAGTCTGTTCTCCTGCTATTAATTCTCGTAGTCTCTTCTCCTACTTTTAATTCTCGTAGTCTCTTCTCCTACTTTTAATTCTCGTAGTCTCTTCTCCTACTTTTAATTCTCGTAGTCTCTTCTCCTGATTTTAATTCTCTTAGGCTCTTCTCCTGATTTTAATTCTCTTAGGCTCTTCTCCTGATTTTAATTCTCTTAGGTTCTTCTCCTGATTTTAATTCTCTTAGGCTCTTCTCCTGATTTTAATTCTCTTAGGTTCTTCTCCTGATTTTAATTCTCTTAGGTTCTTCTCCTGATTTTAATTCTCTTAGGCTCTTCTCCTGATTTTAATTCTCTTAGGCTCTTCTCCTGATTTTAATTCTCTTAGGCTCTTCTCCTGATTTTAATTCTCTTAGGCTTTGCTCTTCTCCTGATTTTAATTCTCTTAGGCTTTGCTCTTCTCCTGATTTTAATTCTCTTAGGCTTTGCTCTTCTCCTGATTTTAGTTTTTTTAGGCTTTTGTCTTGATTTTAATTTGTTTAGGCTCTTCTCCTGATTTTAGTTTTCTTAGGCTCTTCTCCTGATTTTAGTTTTCTTAGGCTCTTCTCCTGATTTTAGTTTTCTTAGGCTCTTCTCCTGATTTTAGTTTGTTTAGGCTCTTCTCCTGATTTTAATTCTCTTAGGATCCTCTCCTCATTTTAATTTTTTTAGGCTCTTCTCTTCTTATTTTAGTTTTTTTAGGCTCTTCTCCTGTTTTTAATTCTCTTATGCTTATCTCCTGATTTTATTTCTCTTAGACTCCTCTCTTGATTTTAATTCTCTTAGGCTTATCTCCTGATTTTATTTCTCTTAGACTCTTCTCCTGATTTTATTTCTCTTAGGCTCTTCTCCTGATTTTAATTTTTTTAAGTTCTTCTCCTGATTTTAATTCTCTTAGACTCTTCTCCTGATTTTAATTCTCTTAGACTCTTCTCCTGATTTTAATTCTCTTAGACTCTTCTCCTGATTTTAATTCTCTTAGACTCTTCTCCTGTTTTTTAATTTTTTTAGGCTCTTCTCCTGATTTTTATTTTTTTAGGCTCTTCTCCTGTTTTTAATTCTCTTATGCTTATCTCCTGATTTTATTTCTCTTAGACTCCTCTCTTGATTTTAATTCTCTTAGGCTTATCTCCTGATTTTATTTCTCTTAGACTCTTCTCCTGATTTTATTTCTCTTAGGCTCTTCTCCTGATTTTAATTTTTTTAAGTTCTTCTCCTGATTTTAATTCTCTTAGACTCTTCTCCTGATTTTAATTCTCTTAGACTCTTCTCCTGATTTTAATTCTCTTAGACTCTTCTCCTGATTTTAATTCTCTTAGACTCTTCTCCTGTTTTTTAATTTTTTTAGGCTCTTCTCCTGATTTTTATTTTTTTAGGGTCTTCTCCTGATTTTAGTTTTTTTAGGTTCTTCTGATTTTAGTTTTTTTATGCTCTTCTCCTGATATTATTTCTCTTGGGCTCTTCTCCTGATTTTAATTTGCTTAGGCTCTTCTCCTGATTTTAATTTGCTTAGACTCTTCTCCTGATTTTAATTTTTTTAGGCTCTTCTCTTCTTATTTTAGTTTTTTTAGGCTCTTCTCCTGATTTAATTCTCTTAGGCTGTTCTCCTGATTTTATTTCTCGTAGGCTCTTCCCCTAATTTTATTTCTCTTAGGCTATTCTCCTGCTTTTAATTTGCTTAGGCTCTTCTCCTGATTTTAATTTGCTTAGGCTCTTCTCCTGGTTTTAGTTTTTTTATGATTTCTCCTAATATTATTTCCCTTAGACTCTTCTCCTGATTTTATTTCTCTTAGGCTCTTATCCTGATTTTAATTCTCTTAGGCTCTTCTCCTGATATTATTTCTCTTGGGCTCTTCTCCTGATTTTTGTTTTTTTAGGCTCTTCTCCTGATTTTATTTCTCTTAGGCTCTTCTCTTCTCCTGATTTTAGTTCTTTTAGACTCTTCTCCTTTTTTAAATTCTCTTAGGCTCTTCTCCTGATTTTAATTTTTTTAGGCTCTTCTGATTTTAGTTTTTTTATGCTCTTCTCCTGATATTATTTCTCTTGGGCTCTTCTCCTGATTTTAATTTGCTTAGGCTCTTCTCCTGATTTTAATTTGCTTAGGCTCTTCTCCTGATTTTAATTTGCTTAGGCTCTTCTCCTGATTTTATTTCTCTTAGGATCCTCTCCTGATTTTAATTTTTTTAGGCTCTTCTCTTCTTATTTTAGTTTTTTTAGGCTCTTCTCCTGTTTTTAATTCTCTTAGGTTCTTCTCCTGATTTTATTTCTCTTAGGCTCTTCCCCTAATTTTATTTCTCTTAGGCTATTCTCCTCCTTTTAATTTGTTCAGGCTCTTCTCCTGATTTTCTTTCTCTTAGGCTCTTCTCTTCTCCTGATTTTAGTTTTTTTAGGCTCTTCTCTTCTCCTGATTTTAGTTTTTTTAGACTCTTCTCCTTTTTTTAATTCTCTTTGGTTCTTCTGATTTTATTTCTCTTAGGCTCTTCTGATTTTAATTTGTTTAGGCTCTTCTCTTCTTATTTTAATTCTCTTAGGCTCTTCTCCTGATTTTATTTCTCTTGGGCTCTTCTCCTGATTTTATTTCTCTTGGGCTCTTTTCCTGATTTTATTTCTCTTAGGCTCTTCTCCTGATTTTATTTCTCTTAGACTCTTCTCCTGATTTTAATTCTCTTAGACTCTTCTCCTGATTTAAATTTTTTTAGGCTCTTCTCCTGATTTTAATTCTCTTAGACTCTTCTCCTGATTTGAATTTTTTTAGGGTCTTCTCCAGATTTTATTTCTTATAGGCTCTTCTTCTGACGTTAATTCTCTTAGGCTCTTCTCCTGATTTTAGTTTTCATG
>NW_026138342.1:65000-66410 GCF_025592945.1 Manacus candei
TTAGGGTTAGGGTTAGGGTTAGGGTTAGGGTTAGGGTTAGGGTTAGGGTTAGGGTTAGGGTTAGGGTTAGGGTTGGGTTAGGGTTTGGGTTAGGGTTAGGGTTAGGGTTAGGGTTAGGGTTAGGGTTAGGGTTAGGGTTAGGGTTAGGGTTAGGGTTAGGGTTAGGGTTAGGGTTAGGGTTAGGGTTAGGGTTAGGGTTAGGGTTAGGGTTAGGGTTAGGGTTAGGGTTAGGGTTAGGGTTAGGGTTAGGGTTAGGGTTAGGGTTAGGGTTAGGGTTAGGGTTAGGGTTAGGGTTAGGGTTAGGGTTAGGGTTAGGGTTAGGGTTAGGGTTAGGGTTAGGGTTAGGGTTAGGGTTAGGGTTAGGGTTAGGGTTAGGGTTAGGGTTAGGGTTAGGGTTAGGGTTAGGGTTAGGGTTAGGGTTAGGGTTAGGGTTAGGGTTAGGGTTAGGGTTAGGGTTAGGGTTAGGGTTAGGGTTAGGGTTAGGGTTAGGGTTAGGGTTAGGGTTAGGGTTAGGGTTAGGGTTAGGGTTAGGGTTAGGGTTAGGGTTAGGGTTGGGTTAGGGTTAGGGTTAGGGTTAGGGTTAGGGTTAGGGTTAGGGTTAGGGTTAGGGTTAGGGTTAGGGTTAGGGTTAGGGTTAGGGTTAGGGTTAGGGTTAGGGTTAGGGTTAGGGTTAGGGTTAGGGTTAGGGTTAGGGTTAGGGTTAGGGTTAGGGTTAGGGTTAGGGTTAGGGTTAGGGTTAGGGTTAGGGTTAGGGTTAGGGTTAGGGTTAGGGTTAGGGTTAGGGTTAGGGTTAGGGTTAGGGTTAGGGTTAGGGTTAGGGTTAGGGTTAGGGTTAGGGTTAGGGTTAGGGTTAGGGTTAGGGTTAGGGTTAGGGTTAGGGTTAGGGTTAGGGTTAGGGTTAGGGTTAGGGTTAGGGTTAGGGTTAGGGTTAGGGTTAGGGTTAGGGTTAGGGTTAGGGTTAGGGTTAGGGTTAGGGTTAGGGTTAGGGTTAGGGTTAGGGTTAGGGTTAGGGTTAGGGTTAGGGTTAGGGTTAGGGTTAGGGTTAGGGTTAGGGTTAGGGTTAGGGTTAGGGTTAGGGTTAGGGTTAGGGTTAGGGTTAGGGTTAGGGTTAGGGTTAGGGTTAGGGTTAGGGTTAGGGTTAGGGTTAGGGTTAGGGTTAGGGTTAGGGTTAGGGTTAGGGGTTAGGGTTAGGGTTAGGGTTAGGGTTAGGGTTAGGGTTAGGGTTAGGGTTAGGGTTAGGGTTAGGGTTAGGGTTAGGGTTAGGGTTAGGGTTAGGGTTAGGGTTAGGGTTAGGGTTAGGGTTAGGGTTAGGGTTAGGGTTAGGGTTAGGGTTAGGGTTAGGGTTAGGGTTAGGGTTAGGGTTAGGGTTAGGGTTAGGGTTAGGGTTAGGGTTAGGGTTAGGGTTAGGGT